>NC_134685.1:3055000-3355000 GCF_024713945.1 Dermatophagoides farinae | reverse complement strand
ATTATCATCAACATCAGTATCATCATCATCTTGCTAATAGATATAAAAAAAACACGGATATCCAATTTCATAATTAATAAAAAATAAAAAAAAAATATCCATAAAATATAGATTGCTGCTATAGCCAGTCATCATTCATAAATGAATGAAAAGTCATTTATATGAAACGTAATTTTTTCGTCTTCGTCTTCATGATGATGATGATGATGATGATCCAAACACGATCATCGAATAAATGGACAGTGTAGTACCGGTAGTAATAATTAGAAAAAAAGGATAACCATTTGTTACATAATCATAATACCCTATTAACTAATAACACAGGTGTATCAATGATTTTTTCAAGACGATAATAATAATACATGGATATCTGATATAAAGAAATTCAATAATCTCTAAATGTTTTAATCGTGATGGGAGAAAGAAATTCAATTTTTAGTAGGTTATATATAAATGAATTCGAAGTTACATTTCGGATCGAAAAAAATGTGGCGTCTGAAACAAAAACGAAAAAAAATAAAGAAGCAAAATATGAGAAAAAAAAAGAAAATTTCGACACGGTAGCCCACAAAAATAATGAAATTGAGGAACAACAACAACAACAACAAAAACCGTAATAAGATTTCAATTCACTCCCAGCTACTGAATTAGATTTGGATCGATGATGTTTACAGCTTTTGATATTTCTACATCATCATCATCATCACCATCATCGATTGAAAGAGTATCGTAAAAAAAGTAAAATTTTTTCTAGTTTACCAAAAACAACAACGATTGGTGTATGCAGTCCAAATCATCAAATCTATCTAAAAGGAAATCTAATGAATGAGCGAATGAAAACAGGAAACATAAACAACACAACAAAGTCTGGAACAAATGAATTTTCTCTTCTTCTTCTTCTTCTTATTTTGGATCATGAATGAAAATTTTCAGTTATAGTAGTCAATCACTTGGCACATATGTGTCAAACGATGACCAATGAGGAATATGGGGTTGAAAAATTGAAAATGCCAAAAAAATACTACACTATGGTACAAAATTACAATAAAAGAAATTGAGAAAAAGAACAAAATATGAAAATTTGTTCCATCAATGATGATAATGATGGAACGAACGAAATATGCATATTTCCATATAAGGATTGTGAATCATAATTTTATTATCATCATCATCAACAACAATGGTAATTTTCAAGCCATCATTTCAGCCGATAATATTGTTGTTGTTTGCAGATGATGATGAGATTGAAGAAAATGAAATAAAATTAGTCTACATTACTGCTGTGGTTGTATATCATCATCATCATTGAGCATAATTTTGGAAATGAGGATGAAGTGATGTTGACAACCTCTAGTTTAGATTATTAAGCATAAATGGATATAAATCATAATGAATTTTTTTCTACCCAATTACAGACTGTCATATTATTGTTTCAATCAATCATCATCATTGTCATTAAGACTGTTAAAAATTTTTTCATAGAATTTCAAATGAAAATCTCAAGTAAAAAAAAATTCTTTATTCTTTATCATCATTATTTTGTCAATGAAATCAAAATCAAATCAAACAAACCGGTATTGGTAGCATTGTCTTGTGTGTGTGTATTTACAAAAGACAATAGAAAAAATTATAACAAGACAAAACGCCGATAATTTACATGTAGTACTGTTGTCATGATTATCATCATCATTATCTTCTATATTTATGTATCGGTGTGTGTGTATGTGTTTCTGCTGTCCATAACATAATAATAATAATGATAATCGATTTTTATTATTATTTTAAGCCAACTACAAGATATCCATCATCAATCAGCTTTATATATGAATGAATGATGAATCACATTTATGATCATCATGAATGAATGAATGAATGCCCCAAACTCTATATATATTGACAGTTTGATTCATTCATCTGTCATATATTCAAAGAAAAGAGAGTTAGACTTGAAAAAAGAGCTTATCATTGCTAGACAAACAATGAAAAAAAAAGAAAATAGTTTATCGTTGAGGAAAATAAATCGGTAATTAAATGGCCAAATAAATGATTGATTTGGTTTATATTTGCTTAAATCTTATGCGTAAAATAGTTGTGTGTATGTGACAGCATCATTGTTTAAAAAAAAAAATAAAAAAATTCCAATTTTGGAAAAAAGGTAGCACAATTGATTGATGCGGAATATAGTGTGAATTTTTCATTGAATAATATTCCCTCTATGTGTGTTTGTCATTGTTTAGCAAAAAAAAAAAAAAACGTTGTCAACAAGATGGGAATCTCACCGAAAAAACAAAAAAAGGGTCAACGATCGTTTGAAAAACACATATAAACTGACCATAATAATAATAAATATTTGTTGTGGTCACACAAATTCACACACACACAACAACAACACACGGGAAACGAAAATTAAAAAAAATGACCAATCTAAACGAGTCACGTTATTTTTTCCTGGTTAATTCCGTAATCCCATATCATTCATAGGAATATTTTCATGAAAATGAATAATTAATATTGTCATGATCATTATGATAATCAGATATCATTATCATCGGCATTTCATTGAAATTCTTCCACCACACACAAATATATAAAAGGAAATGAATACCACATACCTTTACATTATCATAATCTTCATATGGAACAATTTCCGGTATGTCATCATAATACATAGGTGTTAAACATTGTTGTTGCATTGCTGCCGCTGTTGTCGATGATGATGATGACACCGACAATTGTCGCTGTTGTTGTTGATAATGATCAATGTTGGTCATCGAACTATTACCGATAATACTACTACTACCACTACGGTTATTATTATTATTATTATTTGACATTTTTGCAACTATAATTATCAAAATATATAAATATCATGATGATGGTTATCATTACTTTTCTTTTCACTTAATTTATATTATTATTTTAATTTCCAAAATATTTTATTACATAACACAATTATAAATTACTCATACACCAAAAAAAAATAAGGTCGCCACAATGACGATGAACAAGAAAAATTAATTTTCGTTTCACTTTTAATCAAATTGATGATGTGGAGCAGAATGAAGACAAATTTGACAATTCAACACAAACACAATGGGCGTCAATTCATTTCACAATATTGTTCATCATCATGTGTTTGTTTTTCATCACACAAAAAGCATTCACTATTCATAATTTGTTGTCGTTGTTTGATTATTTTTTATTGATGATGGTCGTCGTTACTGTTTTTTTTTTTTGGCCACAATTGATGTATATTTGTTATATATGTTGATATATTGCTACCACCACAACCACAAGGTTAAATTTATTTAGTGATTATCGACGATTGATGGATATCACCACACACACACACACACACACAACAAACAATCGGATTATATTGATAAAATACAACAAATGAGCTACTGGTTTTTCAATTTTTAAAAGAATTCATCAGATAATGGCTAGATAAATTTGAAAAAAAATTCCACAAATTAGAAAATGGATATTTTCATTTTAAATCAAAACACTTACCATTCATTCACATATAAATCATGGAAAGAAATTGGTTATGTTTTCGTTTTGTTTTGTTTTGTTTGTTCAATTTGGCAACCGTTGTATGATTATCACAATAAATTCATTCGTTGTTCATCTTGATTTCCAATCAATATTTTTCTGTTCGGAATGTTTATATGGACAATGTGTGCAATTGATGGTGATCAATAAATCGGACACACACACACACATTCGAATCTCTTCACATTGATTACAGGAATCCGGTCAACTTGATGATTAAAACGAATTGTTCACTTGTCATTATCATCATCTTGTGAATGTAATGTTGTTGACGCCTCAAATGATCCAGCAATGATGAAAACCACACAAAATGTGGAACAAGCCAAACAAATAAGGCAGATAGTAATTCACAAGTTTTTCATCATCACTTTTTTTCGTTCCAAAATTGAACAACAAAAATTTGTCTCTATCTATAGGCAAAAAAAAGACATTCGAAAATTGTCTGTCAATTTAATAAAAACGCAGAAAAAAAATTCATACTTTTATCATGTGGTTGTTGGCAGATGAAAAGAAAAAATTCCTAAATGAAATGTGATTACTATTACAGGTGAATGATTCACGAATTAAACAATGATGATGATGATGATGATGATGACAATGAAGAAAATTATTAATAAAAATCGATCAATGAATTAAAAAAAGGTACAATAACCTTCGAAGAATGGTACACAAACCACTACACATTAACACACACGCTTTTTGTTTGTTTGATCGATTAATCTAGATTTGATTGATTAATTAATTAATGGTGGTTTTTGTTTTGAAAATCGAAGCAAGATAGAAAGAGATGGTTGAATGGATTCAAAGATCAATGAAGATTAAACTATCATCATTGATCATAATAATCAATTTATGAATGAATTCGAGAATTTGACCAGAACAGAATTTTTAGCGTTACTTTTTTTTTGTTCTTTATGGAAACTTTTCAACCTGATTCATTCGATGGTCATCATCATCGTTGACGTTGTCGTAATTATAATAATAAAATACGGACATAACATTGTTGTTGCTGCTGCTACTGCTGCTATTAGGTTCGTCATCATGTAACAATTATTAATACTACTACCATAACCATAATTTAATTTCACACTATCGATTGCAATGATTTTTTTTACACGAAAAAAAAATTCTGCATCAAAAACGGTAGTGGTTAGAAATTCCACAATCAACCACATGTTATCATCATCATGTTCATTGACCACTACATTTCAAACACACGCCTTGTTTTGATGCAATTTTTTCGTCTTTGTTGTTTTCACAATTGCAATCCATTTTCACCCAATTGATATCAAATGGGTGAAAATAGCATTTTTTTTGAATTAAAAAAGAATTTTTATTTTTATTTTTATTTTTATTTTATTTTCTGTTGCATTCATGTAAAAAGCAATAAAATAATAATAATAAATATCAAAATTAACATGATGATGGAGAATGTAGAAAAAACTCAAGCCAAATTCGAATCAATCATTACCGTTTATGAACATTATTGAAATGTTTCATCATATTACCCTTTTCAACGAAATGCTTCTCACATGTTGGATGTATACATTTGAATGGTTTTTCTTGGCGATGTATTTTGAGATGATTTTGTAGTTTATCATTACGCAGAAAACTAGCATCACAACCGATCCATGAACATGGATATGGTTTCACATGTGTATGATTTTCATAGATGTGTAAATCAACATGATATTTACGTTCTGATGCAAACTCACAATCAGGCCAATCACATTTGAATAATTTCTCGCCAGTATGTAATGCGCGATGTATGGTGAGACCACGATTGGTTTTGAAATTAGCTTCACAACCTGGCCAATCACAACGAAATGGACGATATTCTGAATGTGATTTTTTATGATGCCGTAATGAATCATTGGTACGAAATTTCGATTCACATCCAGGGAAATCACATGAAAATGGTCGATCCCCGGTATGTTTACGTAAATGATTTTCATGTTGTCGTTTATTTTTCGCCGTATAATTACAGCCAGGCCAATCACATTGTATAAGATTTTCACCTTTATGCACCTGGACATGGGCACGTAAACCTAATTTCGACTTGAATAACGCATTACAACCAGGCCATGTACAGGGCATAAATTCCTTGCTTGCAACCTCGGCATGATATTTTTTCATATGATTATCTAATTCCGAGGAACTAAAAAACATCATTGGACATTGGTCGACTTTGCAGCCAAAATTTTTTAATCCCGTATGCGTCAGATTAATGTGTTCATTCAATGCCCATTCACGTTTACTTTCATATGTACAATTGGGCCACGGACATGGATGATAAGATGGATATTTGCCGTTACTATTTTCCACCATTTCAGATGAATCTTCTTCTTGTTGCGGATATTTCATTTTCGTTTTGCGTTTCAATCTTTTCGATCTTGATGTTGATGTGGTAGTGGTTTTATGTGTTTCATTCGAAATTTCAGCTGTTCTCGTTGATGATGATTTTGCTTTCTTATTATAAACTCGACTACCACCGGTAGTGGTAGAAGTAGATCGTTTTTTCTTTTCTGAATTATTCATCACTGATTTATCTGGACGATCGCTACTATCAACCGCAATCAAATCAAACATTGTAAATTTTTTTTTCGGTTTTCGTAGATACGATCCAATTGTTTGATCCACTTGTGATTGTTCAACATTTTCATCATCAATTTTGGCAAGCATTTGTTTTCGTTCATCATTCAATTGATTATATTGCGTGATTAGTGGATCATATTGAGCAATAAAATTATCAACAAGTAGATTATTTTGTTTCGAACGAATTAATGTCATCAATGATTCACTGGTTATTGGTGGTGATTCTTCATTATTTCCATTACCATCGCCACTAATCATTGTATGGATTTTATCGACAAGACAGCCATTCATTTTCATTAATAATTGATTCAATTGATTTAGAAGCGATTGATGTTTATAACATTTATATAAAATCATTTGTAAACGTTCGATTTCACGATTTTTTGCCAAACGAATTTTTTGTATTCGATTTGTCTCAGATGCAGATGTTGACGTGCTGTTGGCGTTGATGTTGGCACTGGTAGTGGTGGCGGTCATTTTATTACCGGCCACCTGTTTATTTCGTCGCACGATTCTACGTTTTTTAAGCGGACGAAATTCATCATCATCATCATCTTCTCCATCATCATCATTGGATGATTTGGCTGATCGACGTTTTTTCGTAGTCAACGATTTATTTTGATGATCATCGTCATTGTTTTCATTATTATCACATTCATCGACGATGAATTCTTCATCATCATTCATATAGGTTTCATCGTCGTCATCATTATCATCATCAGTGATTTTATTTACAGTTTTTCGCAATCGAAGTATTCGTGATGATTTTCGTATCAGAATATCATTCTCATTGTCAGTAACGGGATTATCTAATGAAAAAGAAAACAAGAAAAAATCGAATGATTCGAATTTTCAGTGACATCAACTTACCCTGTTTGGATAAAAGATTTTCCACAACATTCTCAACAACCATTTCGATTGGATTTCGATCATCATCGTTGTCATTTTGTTGTTGATCTGCAATGACAACATTATTAACAATTTCATTGCCATCATTACCATCATTATCTTTCATGGCTAAATGACTAGCTGATGACGATGGATTTTGTATCTGCATTAAAACTTGTTCGGCGGCTGTCAATTGTTGTTGTTGATTATTCATATCGTTGGATTCTTCTTCAGGATTCATTAAAATTAAATCATCTGAATGTTGTGATTGTTCTATCAAATCATTATTATTTTGCTGATTATCATCGAATGGAATTTGATTGTTGCCATCACCATGATTGGAGACAACATGATGATCATTTTCATTCGAAGCCATTTCAATCTGAAAAATTTCCGGCTTGTCAGGATGGCCGATGGAACAAATTAAAAAAAAACACCGTTGATTATTATGATGATGAGAGAATTGAACGTATATAAAATGCGGTTATTAACTGTATTTTTTTGAAAAAAAAAATTTTCCTGTTTGAAAGAAAATTTTCAAAAATCTTCAAAAAAACGTTAAAATAAAATAAAATGAAAAATCACGATCTAGCTGATTTATTTTGATTGGGAAATGAAAAAAAATTTGGTGTTTTCAACGATTTGAATTCGTTTGATTAAATTGATTATTTTTTTCGGGTAAAAAAATATTTCGGACAAAACAATGTTGCGACTGTAAACACGTTATATTATTGTTCGGTGTGCACTGTATATGTGTGTGTGTGTGTGTTTGCTCGAACTTTTACGCTCACACAAACCAATGGAAAATAAAGAAAAAATTCGATTTGGGGCAGATATACTGTAGAGTAGCGGACAAACAAACACAGTGTTGATGATTGAAAAAAAAGATTGGTAGTGGTTTGTGGCAAAAGTACAATAGTTCCCCACCACACATTTAATTTAAATTGTTTTTATTTCTCGGCCATAGATGGCGAATGATGTGCTGTATTTTTTAATTTTGAATTTTTTTTTATTCATTCATCCACCTGTTGATCATTCAATTATTCATTCACACATCCATCATACATGGAGAATGGAAAAGAAAAAAAAAAGATTACCGGTAATACAAGAAATAAAAAAAAAAATATCATCCGCCGAAAAAAAGCAAATCATTTTGATATGCAAATTTCAACCATAAATATGCCAATCCAAGGTGGAAAAAAGAAAAGAAAATTCCATCATCATCATCATCGTCATCGTTTACTGGTTTATTGAGAAAAAAATCCGATAATAATGATGAGAAACTGAGAAAGACAAGAAGAAGAAAACCTGATTTTTTTTCATTACAATTCACCACACAACAAATGCAAAAAGAAAGGGTTCACCACCATTCAGGAAGTGAATTCTTTTTACTTCAAGTGCATTCAAGTTTTTCTCTTCCCCATCATCCATTCATTCATTCATTCATTTCATGACCACCTTATTTATCTTTTCGTTTAACGGAAAAATTATGAATCTTATCCATACATCCATCGACTGAATGAATGAATGAATGAATGGTTGGATGAGTTTTTCTGGTGAATCTGTTTCTGTTTCTTTTATTTTTGTTCATTTTAAAGATAATTATCATTTCCAATTCATCACTGGTTACCGGTTTGATTGTTTATGATTTATGGTTCCTATGAATCGATACCTGGCCGATCGATATAATCGATTATTTCATTTATCATTTTTTTCCTGTGCGAAGAATAAAGGTGTTGAAGATCCTGTTTGTTAACAAATACAAGAGTACAGATTTCAACGATTTTTTTTCAACAAATAATCGATCAATCGATCGATTGATTGGATGAATCGTTATTCCATATGTAAAAAAATCATTCCCATTGATCAAGAGTTTACTAGAAAAAAAATCGCATCATTAACGTTTTTTTTTCAACAAATTGTCCTTGACCATGGTCAAATCTAATGGTTTTTTTCCATTGTCGTCGCTGTTTGACTTTGACTTTGACTTTGGCCACCATCATCAACATCATCATCATAACATTGACAAAAGTTAATTGTCTTGTCATTTGAATTGAACATCATCATTGTTGAATCGATCGAATAGAATAGAATAGAAAATGTTTTTGGAATGAAAAAGACGAAAAATTTTTCGGAAAAAAAAATTTTCAGATTTTTTTTTTTGTTTACCAGCAATTACCAGTGTGAATATGTTTTTTTTTCCGGACAAAAATTTAAACACAGGATCATGTTGTAAGAGTGAAGAAACGAACGAAAAGAATGCCAATCATATATATCGACAGGAATGACCTAGTTTTTTTTTGCCTTGTGTGATGATTATATTTGCAGGGTTAATAGATTGTCAATGTGTGTGTGTATGTGTGTGTCTGCGTGCGTGCATTGAAAACAGGAAATTTCAACATACGACATTTCTTTTCATAAAAAACACCTTTATTTTTTTTTATTTGATTCAGCTGTGTTTATATGGTTCTCATTGATATTTTGTTTTTTTTTGTATTTTGTAGTCGAATGATTTTCATATGGTTTACCCGATCAAATGAAACAAACGAAAAACGTTGGAAATTATAAAACGGAAATCTAGTCTGTCCGATAAAAAATCGGCAAAAAAAAATCAAACTGATTTTGACAGCCATTGTGAATGAACAATAATCAGACATTTTTTTTCAAATGATTCACACACGAATGATGAACGAATTGCAAAAATAAAAAGTCAATTTGCCATTAATCGATTGTATCGAGGATGGATTTTCATTTCTTTTCGATTGATAATTAATTTATAAATGGATACCGTAATTATCATTCACGATAAACCAAATAAAAATGATAATGATTGTGATTATGAGTGGTAGTTAAGTGGAAAAAAAAAGAAAATCCAAATGGATCTGGAAGAGAAAAAACCCAAAAAAAATCGAATGTTTAAAATCTCATGATTGATTGATTGATTGAAATTGGAAAATTTAAATCTTAAAAATCCTGCTGTTTTCGAAGTTCAATCAATCCATAAAACGTATTGGATTGACGGATCGAATCTAACAGACACACACACACACACACACACACACACAGAGGATACGGACATTGCAACAGATGAAAAATGACCCATTCATATATGACATGATGATTGGAAGCAAATTTTTTTCAGCTAATTAATTAATTAAACAAAAAAAAAAACTTGATATGATCAACGAAAACAACATTGACCTTTTGGATCACTCACAACCATTATATAAACACGAATGAAATGAATGTCAGATTGAAATTGAAATCAACAGTGCTTGTCTGATGAAAATTTTATTTAGCAAAAAACAAAAAACAAAAAAAAAATTCATTTTTCTTCGAAAAAAAATTTACTGGAAATTGGCCGAAACAACAACAACACGTTTTTTTTCCTGTTCCAAACAACAATGGATCGTTTTTTTTAAAAACAAAAGGATTAATTTCATTTATCGTTTTTAAAACATTCGCCCATAATGTCCGATTGGATTGTCTCTATAGTGATCGACAAGAATGAAACGGACACAAAACACTTGTTGCATATAACTATTTAGACATAACAATCATTCAAATTCGAAATGGAAATCGAAACCAAATCAATCGATCAATCAAATTAAAAAAATTCCAATATATTCCATTAATGACAATGGTGATAATCTGATAATCCGCAGAGAAAATGTCAAAAAAAATTTCTCTGATTTGTCCGGGAAAAAAAATGTCACAATTTTTGTCATTCATTTTATTTCCCCTCGCTCCTTGCATAGTAGTAAAATGATTCCGTAATGGCATCATCACGCCATCATCTTCATCATCGCTGTTGTTGGCAAGTTTGGCGAACTTTTGATGATGACAACGACAACGACGAAATATTAGTCTACAATAGACACACATGAATTCAATCCAAATCCAATCCATTCAGTGTGCATATTCATTCATCTTTGCTGAACAAGAAATAGAAAAAGAAAAAGAAAAAAAATTGTCTGTATGGTGTGTGTGTATATATTATTTATGTGTAAAGGTCATAGGGTCACGATCGTGAACTTTTTGTTATTTTGTTTTCAAACCTAGAGAAAGAGAGAGAGAGAGAATGGATTTTTTTTTTCACTTGGATAATGATCTTGAATTTCTTTTTTTTTTCCATCAACATCATCGTCAACAGCGAAACGATTAAGATAATGATGATGGAGCAATGATCATCATGATTGGGAGAGAGAGAGAGAGAGAAATTTTTCTGGAAAGGAAAGGCTGTGTTTCCTGCAAGTTTTTTCCTGTTTTGGAAATTTCCTTGTAATTAATGGAAATGAAATTTTTCAGCAAAAAAAAAAATTAACAAAATTTTTCATGAATCAGATTCAGCAAAATAATCGATTCATTTGATTAATCAACCCTAGACGAAAAGTTCCGCTTTAATTATTTCATGAAGAAGATGGGAAAAAAATTCATTTTACCGAGACGAAACAAAAACAAAAATAATCTCAAGTTCATCATGATGAAAATTTTTGTTTTTCATTCTGTTTTTTTTTCTCGGAAAAAAAATAAATAACCGGTAAATAACAAATGACCATATGAATGTGATATTTATTTACAATGTAAATGAAATGGTTATTGGTCTTTTTTTGGTTATCATTCTCATTCAGATAACAACAGTGTACAGGATAATGATGACTAAAATTAAATAGTCATTTATATTCTGCACCAATCGAGTCCTGAATTTGAAATTGAAAAATTTCTATTTTTTTGTCTGTTTAATTTATTTATATTACGATTATAATGATTTCCATCATCATCGATGATCATTTTATGCCGTTATATATAGATGATGCTCAATGGATTATCGATCAAAATATTAAAAAAAAAAAAATTCTACTGCGCATACACGGAAGACAATGTGTTATATGTGTCTGTGGCTTGTTTGTCTCTTTCTTTCATTACATTCCATCAGTCAAAAAAAAAAAATTCAAATTGATAGTAGCATTATGCAATATTATTCAATCACATTTTAATAACAAGAAAAAACAATAATAATAACCGTAGTAGTAGTGGCAATAATATATTATATAAATCTTATAAAATCGTGGGCGTGTCTTCTCCATTGAAATCATATGCATCTATTACAATTGTAAGTAATTTCTGCTGAGAGAGAGAGAGAGAGAGAGAGAGAGAGATAGAGGTCGACGTTCGCCAACAGTGTGTGTGTGTGTCTGTGTTAGTGAACTAAAAGATATTGGATCTTCTTCGCGTAACACTCGCCGAATAAACATTCAATCGACCGACAGACCAACCAACCAACCAATGGCTAAAGGAAACTTGATGTAAAAAAGTTGAATCAAGTGTGTATGTGGAACCATCAAATCCAAAAAAAAAAAACCAAAAGAAAAAAACCGATCAACCAAACTTTACTTATGTATTTACCAACCATTATGAATGATCATGATCAAACAACAACATCACCATAGTTGAAGAAAAGAGAGCCTTTTTTTTGATGGTGGATGATGATGATGATGATGGTGATGGTTCCTTTTTTCTGTTGTTTTGTTTTCGCTGTTGTTCACAAATATTTGACCAGTTCGTTTGCTTCTCTCATTCATCGAACATCGACATTTTTTTTCGTGTGTGTGTGTGTATGTTTGTATGTTTGTAAAATTGTTTTGTCCGTCCATTTTTGTTGATCATCATCATCACCACACAACAACCACAACTTTTCTTGGATAAGAAAAAAATTCTCTCCTTCTTCTCATCGATCGAATTTGTGCTTTTTGGCATTAACAAATTTTTTTTTCTTGCGGATCGATTTTGATGTTTGGAATTTTTTTTCAAATTTTCTTTCGATTCGTCATCATCATCATCATCATCATTTTGTTCTATGAATCACATACACACACACATTTGAAATCTTTTTTTTCCTTCAAATTTCGATTCCTGTGTCTGTGTGTATGCTGTGCATCAGAGGCCAAGTTTATGTTTTTGCCTTATATCTGTGTTTGTGGCCCAATCAAATTGAAAAATTTTTCCTTTATTCAATCAATCAATCGATATCATTAATTTGATTTTTGTTGAAATCATCTACAGGCAAGAATCAGAACAAAACCACAAATCAATGATGGATAATGATTATTCAATAATACAATCGACAGCAACAACAACAACGACAACAACATTCAATAGTGCTAAGAAAAAACAACAACATTCGAATTGTCTTCGAACATCATCATCACTGTTCGTAGATGACGTAATGATTCATTCATATTTTTTCTGTTTGTTTTTTAGTCGTGTGTCGTTTCATTCGTATATTTATTAGATTAAATGAAGAAAAGAAGAAAGAAAAATTCATTATGATTTTATGCGTTCAATTTTTAAAATCTCATCATCATCATCATCATCATCATCCACCTGTGCCTAAATTTGATTTCATCTCCAAATAATAAATTCTTGTGTCGTGTTTTTCTTCTTTTTCGCTTTGTTGTTTGTTGGTGGGCGTGTGTGTCGTGTCGTGGCAACAATTTTTTTTTTCATTTGAAAATCAACAAATCAACAAAGCTGTTTTTTTCACCTCATTGTTTTATTTTTCATTTCATTTTTTTTCGTTGTAATAATCGTGTATCCGTCGAAAAAACGGAACCAACAAAATCTATCAACCTGGAATCAACAACTAGATTAACGCCACCGGATTCTTATATCCTACCCGATACATCATCACCGGGTCTACATACCACGATGTCGTCGTGGACAACCGGTTTTACCACAAAAGTGGAAATAGCACAACCACAGCCATCATCCGGTTCGATAAAAGGTAAAATTCAACTGCCAATCAATTTTCCATTTCCGTTTTTTGCTTTATTAGGATTTTCTCTCTTTGTGTGTGTGTGAGTGTGTGTGTGTGAGTGTTTGAAATGAATCATCAAACATTTTCAGTTTTTGGACATGATGTGTGACAAGTGTGAAAAAAAGTGACATGACATAACACACTTGAACAAATGAATTCAATTACGCCCTGTTCCTGGAAAATGTTTGCTGTGTTATTGTTCATTGCCTTAAACTTGAAATGAAAATATGGCTTGTGTAAAGAGAGATTTTTTTCATTTTTGATTTGAAAATCGATTCAATCGATCTATTGATTTAATCAAAAATCAGATTATGTGAAACAAAAAAATATATTCTTCTACCACGCACACACTCACACAAACACAAAACAAAATTGTCAAAATTCGACAAAAGTCAAGTCACGTTATTCGTTTGTTTTTTTTTTTTTGGTTGAATGTTATACATTTACACACACACACAAAACCTGACCAATTCTTTCTCTACAGAATGTTGTCTTGGTATTTGAAAATGAACCATTGTCATTTTCAAAAATTCAGGCCATTGTGTGTTTGTGTGCATATAATATTCCGGGTACGGTACCAATTATACGAATGTTTTACATGATTATTCTATCTAATCATGTACTGACCGTTGGTTGTTTTTATTTCGTTTGAGTTTTCCAGAACCAGAAACCCTTACTCGTCATTCTCTCTTTTTTCAATTCAGAAATGTATGATTTGAATCTCATTATTATCATGATGATGATGATGAGATTAGGTTAAAATATGGTTTTGTTTGTTTGTTTTTTTTTCATTTCACACACATAACATGACATGACATGACATTATTATCATTTGACATGATGCGATAATTATTGTAATTATGAATAATGTTGACCTCATTGAATTTGAATACAATCTAAATATTTGTCCAAATCACAGAATAATAATTATTTATGATGATGATGATGATAAATCAAAAATAACAACTACAAAATAAAAATTTCAATCGCAAAAAAAATCACTCCATGTGTGCATGTTTAAGTCACAAATATTCAAATTCATCTGAAATAAATGTGTAGCATCATCATCATAATCACATTCATAGATGCATTTGTTGTCCAAAAGGTTTTTCTCCATCTATCGATATTCAATTTGTTTTGTTTTGTTTCGGACAACAACGAAATTTGTTAATTTTATTTAGCAATGATGATTGAAAAAAACACCAAACCATATATACATATTAGAAAACGAACAGGCAAAAAAACTACTTCCGCGTTTGCGCGGTAATAACTTTATTTCATCATAATCATGATGGATTTCTATTCACCATATGTATGTGTGTGTGTGTGTGCTATGGTTATCTCCAAAATGATCATGATGACAATAAAATATTTCAGTTAGTTGGATGTAGGTTTTTTGAATACAAATTGATTGATTGATTGATTGGCAATTGTTTGTGGAATTTGTTCTCCTCTTCGTTTTTGAATCTTTATGTTTAGCTCTTTTTTATCTTCGTCTTTTTTTTGAAATTCTTCAATTTTTTTTTCTCCCGCTTCCGGTCGATTTTGGATTGAATAAAAAAAATGTTGTTGAAAAAAAAGAAGAAAATCATCAATGATGATGAGGATTTTGTCTGACTTTATCATGTTTTTTTTGTGTGTTCCATTTCCACATTTTGAATAGGGAATTTTTTTTTTTGGACAGATAGAAAAATCATTTACCCGATATGATATATTGACCTAATCCATTAGAATTCTTTTTTTACAAATGACAAATGAATGCATCATTAATTCAATTCAATTCTTAGTTTGACAAAGTGATCATCATCATCATCATCGTCAAGAATTGAATCTCCGATCCCGAAACTGGAACAACAAAATTTGTGATGCAATATCGATTGTGGTTGTCGTACATAATGTAATTGTTGGTTTTTCATGTTCTGGCATGAATCCTGAATTGTAATTCATTCATTTATTCAAATTTCAATTGAAAAACTTGCTAGCAGCGTTCTAAGTTCATCAAGATATGATTTTAAACAAAAATTACCGCCACATTTCTTTATCGTTTTTTTTAGTTCAGCAAGTTGAATGTATTTTTATATACGTCAAAAAAACACGAGAATCTAGAACATGTTTGCGAATTGGTGACGAAATTCTTTTCATCTATTACAAAAACAACAACAACTTACTACCGACTTTAAATCAATGTCATCAATTACACACCGCATATATTCAACAATTTTTTTTTGGCATCCATAACATATATATAGAATCCCAAGAATAGAGCAAGACAAATGAGGTCACAAAACAGTAAACGTATAGAATATTCTATGTTATTAGTGGAAATTTTTTTTTGTTTCATAATTAATGAGATTGATAAAATGATTCTTTTCTTCTTTACCAACCTAACCTCACACCATCTTTTAAAATCATATCTAGGACATTTTTTTTTCTCTGATCTTCACTGTGTACAATTGATGAATTAATGTGTGTGTTGTATGTCTTTTGGTATGATTGAAATTCTCAAAACCTGCACCTGGATTTCCGGTGTGTTAAGTTTTTTTTATTCAACAGAAAAAACTTAATTTTTTCTTACTTCTAAAAAAATGCAAGCAGTGATCCTACCTGACCAGTAGTAAGGCATATGCATCTCTATTATATTGCACACTTTTTTTCTCTTTCTGAGAAGGGTCAAAGGGCAACATGAAAGTTTAAGTTTTTTTTTCTGGTTAAAAATTTATTTTTTTTCAATTTAATGAATTTTTTTCTTTTGCTGCAAGATGCTATCTACGCGAGCATCTTTTGTTCATGCCGAAATCGAATGTAAAGAACATGTACACACACAAAAAAGTTCATTTTCCCACAGTTTGCATCCACACACATCATCCATACGATATTACAGATCATCATCGCCACAACCTTTTTACTTTTTGTATTTCCCTTTTTTTTCAACTCGAGTTTTTTTTGTAAGTTCCTGGAAAGTTTGTGAAAGGACGAACATACCTTTATACACAATACCTCCCTACACACACACACGCATGTATAAATCTAAAAGGTCGTGTCCTCTAGGGCCACACAATAAGAGGTTCAATTTTTGTTTTCTGGTTTCGTTTCCCAAACTTTTTTTTTCTGGAACAATCTTTGTGAACCCTCTGAGACTTGTGTGTGGGATTGATTTTTATTTTTCATTCACGGGACATTCAACTTTTTTTTTTGCTGCTGCTGCTGTTTGTTCCTGAACTCTGAACTATGAACTTGTTGATGATGAACGGATGTCAACAAGCACACTTAACCCGCTTTTTCATTTTTGTCTGTTAAAATGAAGCGTTTTTTTCGGACATCCATCACCTAACCCCTGGAAACTTTTTTCCTGTTTCCAAACTTTCCACACACAAAATTCCCATACACCTATTTGAATAACTCGATTTTTTTCGATAGATTTGACAATCTTGTTATCAGAAAATAAAAAAAAAATCTTGAAAAATTTTTTCTTAAATCAAACAAATATGCAAAAATCTGATTTCAATCGATGAGAGAGCTAGACAAAAAGACAAAGGTGTGTTTATTTATCAGGAAAAAAAATATCGATTGTTTTTAGATACAATCGATATTTTCGTTTTTGCCTCAAACTTTAATCCATTTCATTCATTTCCGCATTATTTTCTTTTTTTTCAATTTGAATGTTTGTTTTCACCACCTTTTTTGTTACATAGTTTTATGCAAAAATTTTCTTTTTTTCTGCCAAAAAAAAAATATTTTATGGTTGGCTACCAACTCTTTATCATGAGCAACAATATTTGAAGATTCCTAACCAAATGGAATGTCTTGTTTTTTTTCGTTTCACACATTTGTATGTGAAACAAACAAACACAAAAATAAAGAAAAACCATTCAAATATTTTGTTGATTCTTCAAACTAACTGCAAGAAAATTCAAAGCCAGTTCATCATGATGATGATGATGACGATGATTAGAAGAATGGTTTTAATAGTGTACCTGGTACGGTCTTATACCGTTAAACTTGACTTCTTTTTTCCTTCTTTTTTACATACAGATAACACAGCTGTTCAACAAGACTTAATCATCGACAATGCTGCGCGCTGGACTTGATGATGCTGTTGAACAGAGAAAAAAAAACTTGCGTAACAAGGCCTTGATAGTTTATTTTATGATCTGCAGTTATATACCTGTGTGATCATTATTATTATGGTGTGTGTGTGTATGTGGATGATGATGATGATAATGATAATGATGAACTGTTGCAAACTGTTGACTGATGTTGAGGGGCAGAGAGAAATGAGAAAAAATACCTGTTTTGAATGCATTGGATCTTGTTTTTTGTTTCTTGATAAAGAATGGAAATTTTTTTCTTTCTTATTTCCATTGCCATTATCAACCAAACACACACACACACACACACATTCATCGTCTCTTTTCAATGATCGTTAATTCGGCTTTTTCTCTCTGTGTATGTATGTAACTTCACGGTGCCATTCGTCGATATCGCCTTGACCTTTTCCTTGGATTTTTTTTTTCGTTCGTTTGTTTCCTTTTTATTTTTTTTCTTCTTCTTGGTATTCCAAAATGCTGTGACGATAATGATGATTATTGTTATGGTTATTATTACCACCACCAGTGATAGAATTTTTCTTTCTTTTTTTTCCTATTTGCTTCTGCTGCTGGTACTGAATATGGCGTCCTGTTATATTGATCAGTATGTGTGTGTGTGTGTCGGTAAAATAGGAAGTGAATGAATGATTGCTTTTGGCAGGTACAAAAACATTTTTTTTCTTTTTTCATAATCGATAATGGTCATGTGTGTGTGTGTTGTTTGTTAAGAATTTCGGAATCAATGATGAATATAATAAATGGATGTCAAATGTCAAAAAAGTAGTTTAATGATTATTTATTATTTGTTTGGTTGTTTGTTTGATAAACTTGATTATCACAAAGTGTAAAGTTTGTTATTAAAATAGTTGCGTTTTTCTTTTTCTTTTTATTTTTATTTTGACGCGAAAATTTCTTGTTGTTTCACTGCCTCCCACACACATACACACACACATAAATGTACTGGAAGTTATCAAATTTTTAAAAAGCGAAATAAAAAACAAAATGAAAAAATTTTCAAACAAAATAAAACACATGAATATAAAGATATTCAGATATCCACATATTTATCGCCATTCTTTCTCTCGTTTTCATCTCTTTTTCGTAGTTTTTCACCTCCTCCTCCTCCTCCTCATCATCATCGTCGTCGTCGTCGTTGTTGTCGTTTTTTTTATTTGTTATTCTTCCGGGTTTTGTATATAACAACAACATTGCCATCGTCATCATCATCCATCCCCAACCAATTCATTCAAGTCAGTCAGTCAGTCAGGCAGCCAAATAAAAAATTTTATATCTCCACACTAAACTGAGAGAATGAAAATAGGTCAAACATTATTATATTACTGCTGAGAATACGGGCGTCACACGCCTAGCCACACAGATATATAAACATTGTGTGTATGGCTTCATATTTTATGATCATACACCAAATTGGTAGTGGTATTCGGTATTTTCTGGTTAATATCTGGGTAATATCGTTGTTGGTTGGACAAAAAGTTCGTCGACCTTCGTTGTAATGATAGCCGTTATATGTGTGTGTATATGTTTTTTAGGTTCTTTTTTTGTGTGTTTCAAAAAGAACATTCATTCCAAATTTAATGGTGGTTGGTTGTTGGTTGATCATTTGGAACTGGTTTTTTTCGTCGTCGTTGTCGTTGTTGTTGTTTCTGGTTGTTGGTTAGTTGGATCGATGGCGCCTAATCAAACTCTTTTTCTTCTCTTGATTCTTTTTTGTCCAAAAATTTTTCTCGTTACCACCACCCATAATCGAATGATGATTGCGGCCTATAACACACACACACAAGCCTTAAACATTGACCTTTGCATTGGATCTTTTTCTCTTTTTATCAAAAAAAGAAGCTAACGAAAGATAAGTAAGTGAGTGAGAGAAAACAAAAAATCGGAAAAAACTTGTGTTTGTTTATTGTTGATGATAATGATGATGATGATGATGATAACTAAAAGCCGAAAAAAGTGTATGCAGTGTGTGTGTGTATTTTTTTTTAAATTACGCCCGGCGCCATTTTGTTTCAATATTTTTTTCTCGTTGTCGATTGGACATGCGTTCAATGCGACAATCGATTATAATTACATTCAGATTCTTGTGAGATTTGTTTGTGTTTTTTTTTGTTTTTGAAATAAATCAATGGATGATGATCAATGGTGAAAGGTGAAAGGTCATTCTATTTTTAAATCCATCGCCGTCATCATCGTCATTATTCTGACATATGGCATTGATTTGGATGTCATTTTTCATTGTTTGTTTGTTTTCTTTAATCTTTTTTTCAGTTATTTTTTTCAAAACCTTGACATGGTTTTTTTTAACCCATTAGATTTGTGTGTGTGTATGTGTGAGAGAGGAACGAAAGGGTTGACCTTTGTCCTTTGAGAAATTTTTTTCTCACTTGCTTACTTGTTGTAACTTATCTATTATTATCTTAATATTTTTACCTGACATACGGCGATGACCTTATAATGATGATGATGATCACTGTAGCATAATGTGTGTGTGGTACATTTCCGAATGGCCATTTTTTTCAAACATTTAGTTTCGGTACAGATATCAGATTCGATTTCCATTCATAGGTCAATAATCCTTTCGTTGTCGAATATAGAAAAGAACAAATGTAAGGGGGCGGCGGAAAAGGTCATCGCACATTATCATATCTTCAAAAAAAAGTTTTCTTTTCTTCATCTTCATACGACGACAATGAACGAATAAAAATTCAGGTAGCCATTGACCTGTGACTGGAGAAAAACGGAGAAAATTCAACGACCGTTTAACCGCCGCCAATATTTGATTGAATGAATGGATTTCTTGCAAAGAAACAGAGAGAGCTGATCACGCAGAAAAGAAAAAAATGGATTTTTTTTAGATTTCAAATAAGTCACAGGTAAACACGCGAACAGATGGCAAGATTATTTTTGTCAAACGATCCGTTTCGGTTTTTTTACTGATTTGGATTTAATATACACTGTACAGTTCAGTTCAGTTGAACATCTTCAACATGACGGTCAAAGGTCAGGTTTTTTTACTAGACCGCCCTCGCTAGTTCTTAGCTACCGCCCATTTTCTTCTTCTTCTGGTCCTTAGGGTCCATGGATGAATGAATGATGAGTCCAAGTTTTCAGTCTTGTTCGAGAGTCACATGGATCAACAACGAAATATTCAAGTGAATTTTTGTTTTGGTTTTTGAATAATCATCATAATGTTGACTATCAATCATCAATCGACATTTTCCTCGATTCTTGATACAGTGTTGGATCGTGAAATACGACAACAAAATGATTGTTTCAGTCATCATCATAATGATGAGGATGACAAAAATGTTGATTATCGTTCATTATCAACACAACAAACAACGACCACAACAACATTTGATCCGGATTCAACACATTCATTGATGATACCGATTAAAAGTATTAAGAGAGAAAGAGAGAGAGAATTGCACTTTTCTTTATTTATCAAATCATTTAGATTACTTATCAATGATTTTTTCTCGTTTTTTTTCGATTCAATTTATAGCACAAATAGAGATAATACCATGTAAAGTATGTGGCGATAAATCATCCGGTGTACATTATGGTGTCATCACCTGTGAAGGTTGCAAAGGTTTTTTTCGTCGTAGTCAATCATCAGTGGTGAATTATCAATGTCCACGGCAAAAAAATTGCATTGTTGATCGTGTTAATCGTAATCGTTGTCAATATTGTCGTTTACAAAAATGTCTGGCATTAGGCATGTCACGTGATGGTATGTTATTTATTTCTGATTCTGATTTCGATTCCATTTTCCCATGATGATTTTTTTTCACTCATACTATTTTAGCGGTAAAATTCGGACGAATGTCAAAAAAACAACGTGAAAAAGTAGAAGATGAAGTACGATTTCATCGTGCTCAATTAGTTAGGCCCGGTAGTGGTGGTGGTGGTGGTCATTCACAACATCCATCATCACAACAATCGACAATTAATAAAAATCAACAACAACAACCACCACCGACAATGATACAAACCGGTGGTGGTAATGGTCAATCTATATGTGGTATGACGCAAATCGTCACGGCAAGTACGACAACATCACCAAATGGTGGACAAGTGTTGACCGGTTTGAATGGTTCATCGAATAATAATAACAATAATGGTCCATTAATAACGAATATTGGTCAACAACAACAACAACCACCGCCGCCTTCCATAACCGCATTACATGGACAATTAAATAACGTATCTGCAGCGACAGCAACAAACGGTAATGGTGGTTGTAGTACACAACAAACGAATACTTCCGTTGTTGTTGCTGCTGTTGCATCAAGTACACAATTTGTTCAAAGACAACAACAACAACAGCTGAAACAGGAAACATCACCTGATTCATCGGTATTGGAACAGCAACCACCACAACAGCCTTCATCATCAAGTCAACATGTATCATATTCATCATCAACATCATCTGCATCATTAACAAATGGGTAAATAATTGATTTTTGTTTTGTTTTTTTTGGGATTTGTTCTGGTCATCATCCAATGTATAAAATTAGGTTGACCGGATTTTTTAACATGATAATTTGGTATGGTTTTTTCCCAAACACATTTTTGTTTTCGTTGGGTTTTTTTTCACTTGTTGATTGCACAACACACATACACACACACACATTCGAGGGTTCATACGCTCCACTGAAATCAATTTCGACGGTACAACAAAAAACCAATTTTCATTTTTCCTTGGAATTTTCCATTTGTTTGGCCAATCTTTTGTAAAAACAAAAACAAAAAAAAAAAATTTCAATCAAGATTTTTGAACGACTAAAAAAACAAATGACTCACTTAAAGCAATCAAGTTTCTCTGCTTATTCAAGTTGATTTTGTTTGATAAATATGTGTGTGCGTGTGCGTGTTTGTGTTATTTGAACCCTTTTTTATGGCCATCATTAAATAATATAGAGCAACAAACTGTTTTGGCTTACCGGTTAGTTTGTAGGTTTTTTTGTTCTTGGATCAATAATGATACCGTAATACGATATTATCGAGAAGAAAAAAAAACCCAATCCTTTGTCGGTTTTTTTCCTTACCAATTTCTTTCGATTGCCGATGCCGATGCTCGTCTATACACGTGTAACACACACACACACAACACAAACACGAAAGTCCTTGTAATATTTGGTGTGTCATAAAATAAAAAACAAATGCATTTATGACATGACATTTATTCGGTATCTATCCTGGTCAATCCTTTCCATTCGGTCACTAACCTCGCGTAAATGATTGGCCCAATTTTTTTAAAAATTATTGATTCATTTATTAAAAATTCTGTTTTTTCATTTCATAGATATTCAACATATCCAAATGGTGATTTATCCGGCACTGGTAATATCGGCCATAATAGTCCCGGTACAACAACGACAACGACGACAACATTATATCATGCTCAGGATAATAAACCATATACATTATATGCAGCCTATACAACAAGTGGTGGTGGTGGTGGTGGTAGTAATGGAACACAACATTCAACATCTCAACAACAACAGCAACAAGCGGCTAATAATAATAATATATTTGATATCATACCATCGTCAACAGATTTTGTTGATAGTACGACAACACAATTCGGTGAATTAAAACCCATAACAGCAACAGCGACAACGCAGAATAATAATAATAATAATAATTGTCAAACAACAACAACTACTAACGATCCAACAGCAACATCTTCATCATCAGCAGCAGCAACCACAACAATGTCACCGGATACAAATTGTGGTGGCGGCAGTAGTTTACATCCATTAAATTCAACAATAACAACAACAATGATTGGTTCACCAATCAATGATTGTTCCGGTGGCGGTGGTGGTGGTGGTGGTGGTGGATCATCAACAACAACAATACAACAGAATCAGAATAATTGTTTGGTTACATTAACGGCAAATCATTCACATCTAGGTTCGTTTATTGACCATTATCCTTCGTTTAATGCTGTATTTGGTCCAATAAATTCGGCTGCTACTACTACTGCTAATAATAATTCTGCCGCTGCTGCTAATGTTAGCGGAAACAGTAGTATAGTAGCAGCCGGTTCTACTATTATTGATGGTGGTGGTGGTGGTGGTGGCGGTTATAATTTTTCCATACAACATCCACATAATCCATTAGGTACCTCTCTCTCTCTCTCTTGCTTGCTCGTTCAATGATTCCCAAACATTTTTTTTCTGTTTAATTTTTCTTGTTTTTCTGGTTTTTTTTCAAAATTCGTTTATCAATTGTTTTTTTCTCTTTCACTGAACAAAAAAAAAAAAAACAGAATTATTAACGAAAACGGTGGCCGATGCACATTCAAGAACTTGTCTATTGACCACCGAACAGATCATCGATTGTAAACGTAAACCAATGGATCTTAGTCGTGTTTTTGAATTTAAAAATCTTGTAAGTGATTTTTTCCTTTTTCAATCAAATATAAGTCAATCAATCATTCAATTCATTTACAGTCACATGATCAACAATGGTTACGATGCGCGGATAAATTGACCGACATGATACAGCAGATAATTGAATTTGCAAAAATGATACCCGGTTTTATGAAACTTTCGCAAGATGATCAAATTGTTTTGCTTAAAGCCGGTGAGTGTATTGCCATCCATTTGTTTTTCATTTGTTGAAAATTTTTTTTTTACAGGAAGTTTCGAACTTTGTTGTCTGCGTATGTCGCGCTATTATGATCTAAATACAAAACAAGTTGTTTTCAATGGTGGCCTTATGCCTATCGATGCATTCCTAAGTCAAGGTTAGAAGATTATACTGGGGTTTATTTTGTTTGTCAAGCAGCAATCTAATTCTTTTCTCTTTCTCTTTATTTTTTTTATCTATTTCTCTGAAATCAGCTGATATAACTGAATCAAAATTAATCTCACAAGCATTTCAATTCGCCGAACATTTGGCTGATCTCAAAATGACTGAAGCCGAATTGGCTTTATTCTCTGCTTATGTGTTAATATCGCCAGGTAATATCATATATATTCTGTCTGATTCTCTTGATTTTATATTTCATTAATTCTCATCACATAGATCGACCTGGCCTAAAAGGCATTCTAGAGATACAACGATTAAATCAAGCCATAATGAAAGCATTACGCAATGAATTGAATCGTACACATAAAAATACATTTTTCATCAAAGGCGATGTAACAATCATCGATATCATTATTGCCAAATCGGGACAATTACGTGAACTATCGATATTGCATATGGATGCATTGAATAAATTTCGTCGCCAATCATCGCATTTAATATTTCCTGCCTTACATAAAGAATTATTTTCAATTGATCAACCAGATCAACAGATTGTTTGATTTATTTGATGATTCGTATTTTCACAACACTTTATTGTTCATCATCATCATCATCATCATGCCTCTAAAGCCACATCCACACACATGCAGACAGACACTGAAAAAAATTTGCATAATTATTACGAATCTTCTAATTCATCATCACTGACAATTTTTTTTTCTGAATTCCTTGTTTGTTTGTTGGTTCATTCACACACACCGACCCACTCGTACACACTCTTTTTTTCTCTCATACACTGTGGTTGTTGGCATCTTTCATCATCGTCATCGTATATAGATTTTTAATATATTTTTTCAAATTACAAATTTCATCATTCATTTTTAATTCAAAATGATCAATTATCGATTATTGATTTTTTTCGCTCTGTGTTTATATTATTGAAAATCAACGAAAAATCATCGTCATCATTAATTATAATTCGTTATTATTATGACAATAGTTCTATTTTACACACCCACACACACACACCCACCAACACACCCAAGAATAATTTTCATTCATCTGGTTGAATGATTGTTTTATTGATACATACATTTATTATTTGGAAGAAAACCATGAAAATGCCTTTGTTATACATATATTTTATACATTGATTACAAGTTGATGACAAATGATAGTTTCCATTATAAGAAAAAGAGAGTGAGAAAAAAGTTCATCTTTTCATCATCATCATTTATAAAACACCACACACAATGAGACATTTAATAAATTATTTAAATAATTTGTAATTTTTCCACTCCCACGCCTAACATTCAATCTCATTTGAAACCCATATATCCATGGTTAGAGTTTTTCCCTTTCCGTATTTGTTTTTTCATCATTTTGTTGTTGTTGTTGATTTTCTGTCTTTTTATTTAGAATTTTTTGAAAATAGGTATATTTCAACACACGAACACACACACACCATCCCTGGTAACCAAGAAACACATTGCTTTTGTCAATTCGATATCCGGATAATCATCATCAGAGTCAGCCGTTAAAAGTTAGAATCAGAATTTTATTTACCACGGTCAGGCATGCATTTTTTTTATACCCAATCGATTGGTTTTTTTTTGAATTGTAAATAATTTCCTTCCTAATTTACATTCATTCATATATTTCCTATACAATTTTTCAGTGAAAAAAAACCAAACACTTGAAAACTAGCAACAAGCTACAAGACACTGCCAATTTGATCGATTTCATTTCGAATTTTTTTTTTGTTCTACCCATTATTCGATAACAAATCGTGATCAAAGTCTTGTTTTTCTCTTTCTCTCTTTAGGATGGAGAATAATTTTCTTTTTTTTCGGAATTTCGTAAAAATCACACCAATACATGCAATGTCATGTCTTTTTTTTTGGGAAAAATCTAATTTTAGACTTTTGTTGTAAATATATTCAAAAATGGAAAAATTTTCTTTTTTTTGAAATTTGGTCGAGGCCTATTCACCTGAAAACACTGTTGTTAACACTAAACTAAACTAAACTAAACAATCGTTGTGATAAATTAATGAAATCCATGATGATGATGATGATGATGATTACCGGGATAATATTATTTGACCGAAGAAACTTTTTTCTTTCAAAAAAATACACAATTCTCAAAATCCGATCCATAACCATATTTTTCATTTTTTATAATTGTGTGTGTGTGATACCAACAACAAAAAAAACCTTAAAATTCAAAATTTATGATCGGAAATTAAGCTAAAAAATACGAAAACTGATAACCACTACCACCACCACCAACACCAACACCAACACCACCAACAACAACGATAAACCAGATGGAAAAAAAAATTTATGGAAAACTTTTGTTTTTATATAAAAAAAAAATTTACAACCCGAAAAAAAAATTCTTACACACAGACAACGGACATTTGATAATTGATGATTTCGATCGTCGATTTTTATTATTATAACTTGTGCTAATTATTATTATTATTATTATTAATTATTAACTCTACTAATTATACATTATGTCTATTTGAATTATTATTGATTGATTGATTGATTGATATATGAAGATTAAAGATTATTGAAAATGAAATTAAATCGCTCATTCATTCACATTTTTTTTCAACTTTATCATCAGTCCATTTATCCATTATCAGTGTTTTTTTGTTTGTTGAGTGATTGTGCATGTGTGTGCGATGTGTGTGTGTCGAACAATTTATTTTTATATATTTACATTCATTATATAATCAACATCATCATCGAAACTATATATTTGAAAAATCAAAAAAAAAAAAAAAAAATGAACAAGAAAATTTGAAAAAATATTCAACGATATAATAAGAAAAAATATAAATTTCCTATTTTGCCATGTTTTGTTTTGTTTTGCTTTGTTATGTTCCAATCACGGATTAACGGCACGTTCTTTATCATCCATATCTTGAACATTGTCATATGATGATGATGATGAATCGGACATTCCCACACCGCCACAACCATCTTCATATCCAGCTTTTTTCAAACCCATCACAACATCTTCGGTGATATGAACTTTACGAACATCAGTACCGGGTATTTCAAACATTGGTTCGAGTAAAACATTTTCCTATACGAAAAAAAAAACAGAATGGTGAAAAAGATGGTAAAATTATTATTATTTGTCAATTAATTTACCAAAATGGCTCGCAAACCACGAGCACCAGTCTTTCTTTCCATAGCCACTTTAGCTATTCTTCTCAACGCTTTTGGTTCAAATGTCAATTCAACATTGTCCATTGAGAATAATTTCTGAAATTGTGGTATCAATGCATTTTGTGGTTCGGTCAAAATCTGTACCAACATATTTTCGGTCAAATTATGAAACGGTACTACCACAGGAAATCGGCCAACAAATTCCGGTATCATACCGAATTCAATAAGATCTCTAGATTCTACTGCATTTAATAATTGATCCTTTTCAATCATATCTTCAAGTAATGATGAATCGGCTGTTGAATAATTATCAGCAACATCAGCTGCAGTAGCTGCTCGTCGGCCCTGTGATTCGGATGATTGTGCACCGAAACCAAGATATTTTTCATTTTTACGTCGATTAACTATCCGATCTAATCCATTGAATGCACCGGATGCAATGAATAAAATATTCGTCGTATCCACAACAATAGGTTCACCACGCATTTTGCGTGAATTTCTTTCCGGTATTGTTACCAATGTACCTTCGAGCATTTTCAGCATACCTTGTTGTACACCTTCACCTCCGACATCACGTAATTGATGTATACCAGGTACGGCACCAATTTTATCGACCTCATCAAGAAAAACAATACCTTGTTGTGCTTTCTCAACATTATAATTAGCATCCTGCAATAATTTTGCAATTATCGATTCAATATCTTCACCAACATAGCCAGCCTGTGTTAATGTTGTACAATCACAAATTGCAAATGGAACATCCAAACAGATGGCTACAGTTTGTGCTAGAAGAGTTTTACCACTACCCGTAGGTCCTAATAATAAAATATTTGATTTTTCCAACCGAATGTCCGATTGATTTGTATCCAATAGAAAACTACCACGATTTTGTTGTTGTTGCTGCTGCTGTTGTTGTTGTTGTTGTTGCTGTGATAATTTATCCGAATTAACCACAGTGTCATGTGGATGAAAACTTTGTAAATGTAGACCAAATGGATGGGCACCAGGAATGTTGATGAATTCATCTGGAAAATAATAAAAATTAACATCTGGAAAAACAAGAATCCATTCAAAATTCTTATTACCTCTGCTATTTATTATTTTCGATCCTTCATTATTTTCATTACGATTACTGTTATTATTCTGATTATTAACATTGTTGTTATTCAATTGTGATAATATATTGTGATTAATTCGTTTATAATGATTATAAACGGCAACGGATAAAACTTTTTTCGCTTTATTCTGGCCAATAATTCGTTTATCCAGATATTCATAAATCTATAATCAATGGATGAATCAGGAATGAATGAAAAAATCGATTTAAAAACACTTATTATTACTTTTCTTGGCGGTGGTGGATTACGTTGTACATTGAACTTTTCATTTGTTTTCTGTACATTCGGAGCGGATGCCGTCGAATGTTGTTCTTTAGCGGCAGTCGTACGATTATTACAATCATTTTCGGATAGAATTACAAAAAATCTCGCACATTTATCACATTTGACAAAACGTGTCGATGCTATTGAATTAAATTGAAAAAAAATCATTTGACACAAAATGATTATGATTCTCAACTTACAAAGAAATTCTTCAATCTGTGTACAAACATTGCCACAATTTGGGCATAAAAAATTCTTGTCTTTGTTGTTGGAGCCACCACCACTACCGCTGCTGCCCGCATTTTTATTCGATGAACCAGAACCATTCGATGGACTCCCACTTGTTGGTTGTCCTTTATCGAAACCACCACCACCAGCACCACCGCTATCGCTACCGCCACGAACTCCATAAAAAGATTTTCTAACCACAATATTTGTATGTAATCGACGATTCATATAAATGATATATGGTGATGGTGGACTATTATCGGAACGATTCATTCGCCATTTTCTATCATGATTCGATACAGTTGTGAATTCATGATGACGATGATTTTTGAAATTATTCTGCAATATAACAAATGAATTTCGGCGAAACATTATAACTTTTTTTTCTGTTTGTTTGTATACACCCGGGAAAATAAATCAAACACACACACAAGTAATAAGATGATTATATATCGATGAAAAAGAATTAACCACAGGTAATTTGAAGAGAGAGATTGCTGATTTTTTTTCTCAGAAATAAATTTTTGATTCTTTGTCTGGCTTATTATTAATAATAATCATCTGATGTTGACGATGGTTATGATTTGATGTTGATGTTGTTGATGATGATAGCTTGCATCTACACCGAAAAAAAACGCGTTTATGCGCATTCACTCTGATATATGATCATCATTGCAATATTGCAAGTGAACAAGAAAAAAAAAAATACTTGTTTCGTTTGTTGTTAGATATGTTTTAATTATCATCAAAATATAGAAACACTTTTAATATGAAATGATCATTAAATTTTCTCAAATATATTTTTTTTTGCCTGTTCCGGATTAAACTTTGACATATGTCCAATAAAGTGTTGGATTATTTCGCCAAAAAAAAAGTTGTTCGCGAATTATTGGAGCCAAAACAGTAGTGTTTCGTTGATGATCGATTAAACCGATTTTTTTTAAAGTGATGTATTTTTTTTCCTCTCAAAAACACAAATGACAATTTTACCATTGAAATTTTTAAAATGAAAATGGAGGTGATGAAAATGGCATAAAACACACAAACACAAACAAGGATACAGCCTTCAGAACAGAAATGAAACTGTCAATGGTTTTTTTTTCGTTTTCGTTGTTGGAACAAAATATTCAATAATTTATATCCTTGAAATACATAAATGTCGACATTGATCGAATATCATTATCGATATATCGATGCAACAAACACACACACACATAGAAAGAGAGAGAGAGAGAGAGAGAAACACACGAAAACATTGGACAGACAATAAACAAAAAGAAATTTAAATTCCATTTTAACCTTGATCATGATCATTTAGGTTATAATAGTGTTGTTATGTTTTCATTATTACTTTTATCATCATCCGACAGATGGAGCCAAAAACGGAATGATAATTTTTTTTTGTTTCGTGTCCGATAGATGGATTTTTGATTGATGAATAAGCGGGCTAACTAAAATCCAACAAATTATGTGACACACACAACACAAAGGTCAAGATTGTTTGTTCAAGGACAGACACACAATTAAAAATCAATTAATATTAAGGAGTGAATATTTTGAGTGAGTGAGTGTATTTCCGATTTTCCATCAAAAGACCATGTGTGTGTGAAGAAAAAAAAATGACAAAAATAAATCCACCAACAACCGCCCATCTACCACCTACAAAAATCGATCCATCAAGATCAAAATTCATTAATGATATAAAAGGTGAGGCTTGTTGTTGATTGGCCTGAGATTAATCATTTTTTTTTGGTATTTTCCAGGTAAACAAATATTGATTAAACTAATTGATTCAAGTTGATCATTCATCATTGATCAGTGAACAGAAAAACAAACAAATTGATTTTTTTTCAATTTGAAAAGAAAAATTAACCCAAAAAATTTTTTTTGCACAACAAATATTCTAATGTGGACCGGAATTTTCCTAATTTGCATTTTCCTGTGTGATTAAAAACCGATTTTGGCAATCACCGATTAAATGAAAACCAAAAATGAAATTTCAGGTCATTCAAGCTGAATAATAATAATAATTTGCTTTTGAAGATTTTTGTCATTCTGCTAACACGATGATGATTGATGGAAAAAAATGAATCAAGTAAGTCCAAGAATGAATTTTGTCCTCTTCGTCGTCGTGTCGTCGTTGTTGTTTGGGATGCTGTCAAATGTCCAATTATATAATCAACATAATTAAAGTTGACCAGAAAAAAAATCATTTTAAATTTTCTGGGCCTGAAAACGAAAAATTTTCTTCTGTAAAAAAAAAAGAATTGGTCAAAACTGAAACAACAACGAACATGACGAAATTGCTCATTTCCTTCATTGTTTTTTTTTCATTCAAAAAAATCATACAAAATCCTCATCATTCATAAATCATCGTCATTCATTCATTCATTTACCGAAAAAAATGGATAATTATCCATTTTTTGCTGTCTTTTGTAATGATCATCATCATCATCATCATGGTCATGATCATGTCCATTCTCTATTTAAATTAATGAGCCGAACCAAACCAGTCTTTTTTTTCAAGAATGAAATATGAATGAATTCGGTCACCTGTGTGTGTGTGTGTGTGTAAAAATGAACCTTAAGGACTTGCGGATTATTACTGTGATTGGATAATTTTACCCTGTAAAAAAAAGAAGGTAATTGAAAAAAATTTACAACACATGAACACATATTATTATTGTTGTTGTTTAGAAAAGTGAGAGATAGAGAGAAAGTGACCAAATGCAAAAAAAATGACTTGATTAAATCTGACAGGTCATCATCATCATCATGATCACCATCACCATTATGGTTATTTCGATGATTCAAGTGACCGGATATACGGTCAAACGATTCTTGTACTCTCCATTTTTTTTTGTTTAGCAAAAGAAAAATTTCATTTTCATTTTTGAGAATCAATTACGTGAAAATAATAATTTTTATTATTTTTTTTTCTCAGAATTCTTTCATTTCAAAAGAAAAAACAAAGGCACAATATGCGAATGCCAACGAAAAATCCAAATGATTTTTCTTTTTTGACATTTTACAATGTATAATAATAATAATAAATGAAGTGTGTATGAGATTGAGATCACAATTATTTAGTTTTACAAATAGAAAAACATGTGTTATTTACAAATTAAGGCATCTTGTATAAAAAAGTCCTCGGTTTCGTTTTCGATAAAATTTGACCAGATTGAAATATTTAGGTTGTCCATTTTTTTTTTGTTTTGTTTTCATGTTCATTCACCATGGACGCCATACATTTTCATCATTTGATGATTGTGATGATTTTGAAATTGTACAATCCACGGCCATATCTAATTGATGGTCATCCAAACAATAATCACTACCGATTGGACTCATCATCATTTGTTCACTTGTATATGAAATTGAACCGGGACTTAATGATTGTTGATGATGATGTTGATGGTGTTGTCTTTGATGGTGGAAATTTTTACGATAAAATAAATCATTTGTTGTCGTTAATGAAATTGGTTTTGTTGTCGATGTTGTTGATAATGTTGGTGAATGTAAATTAAATGCAAAATGTGATGACGATGATGATGCTGATGATGGTGGTGGTGTTGTCGCCGATGATGATGTCGTTGATGAAATGCCCGAATGTTTTACATAAATTTCATCCATAAATGTTGTACGATTATTATTATTAATATCGGTACCACCGAATTGTTGTTGTTGCGGATGGCCACCAAACATGACCGGTATTTGAACATGTAAATTATTTACATTTGATGGAATCATGCCTGGAAATGCAACCATTTTTGTATTGTGTACATTATTCGTATTATTAGTGGCGGCAACCATTTGATTTAAGCTATTAACACAATGATTCAGATGACCAAGAATACGTTGTCGTAATGATTGATGATCAACAACGCCACCACCACCAACAATACCAGAATCGATATTATTCATATAACGTCCAACTTCATTGGCGCATTCAGAATAACCGGCACGATATTTATTCAATAATGTTGTATCATTGACAATTGTTGCGGCTATTTGTTGCCGTTGAAGTTTTTGTAAATGCCTAACGGTCATTTCAAGAATATCGGCTTTTTCCAATTTTGAATGTCTGGATGGATCTTTATTCAATGCATCCAATATTAATGCTTTTAATTCATTCAGGCTATTATTAATACGTGCACGACGTTTCTTTTCCATAATTGGTTTCGTGATCTATTGTAAAATAAAAATAGAATGACGAGTTAAAACAAATTTTCAAACAAAAAAAAAAATTCAAAGTTTTCAAAAAAACAGCAACAACAATACTTACACGTCGATGTTCAGATGCTTTAGTCATTGGTTTATTATTACGATTGATGGATAATTCATTTGTGGATGATTCCACTGTACCGTGATTGGCAGTCATGATGAAATTCAAAAAAAATTTTCAAAGTCTTAACGAAAGTCTTAAGTTGAGTGATTCGATTGTCTTCTTCTTTAAACCAGACCAGTGAGAGAAAATACAATTTTCCAATTTAAACCAAGATTGGTGAATCGATGCTGAATTTATAGTCCACAGACCAGAAAAAATAACCGAAAAATCATCGTCAACCATTACACACGACATACACACTTGTTGCTCCGCCTGTTTTTTCTGCTTTTTTAATAGTGTTGGAACCATAAAATCCAACCTTTTTTTTACAAAGTAAAATGCTTTGTATGTTCTGGTATTTGCAGTCTGTTCACTTCATATATTCATTCATTCAGCCTGTTGATGATCATCATCATCATATCGGATTGTCGACTGGTCGAATGGATGGCTGCATGCCGATGATGATGATGATGATGTTTGTTTGGCTTGCCGCGATCCGTCCAGAGCGTGGGAACGAAAAATTTTCGAAAAAAATGAAATAAAAAAATAACTTTACCCAAGTGTAAAGTCTCTCTTGTATAGTCGCGCGAGTGAATGAAACACACGCTTATAAACCTTGTTTTCTATGTGAGAATATATTGTATATATGGTGAATAGTGAATGCCGCCTGAGGTCAGCTATATATTTTTTTTTAGTTATAACGTACTTACACACAAACAAGCAATCTGTTGAATGGTATTAGAAATAGAGGGGAAAAAAGAAAGAAAGAAAAAAATAGAAGAACCGACCGCGATCGTTACGCGCGGCAGGCAATTCACGATGATGATGATGATCGAGATATGGGAAACGTTCGACAAGCACTTTCCCACGATCTCGACTACAGAAAAAAAATGTAAGAAAAAAAATTTTTTGGTAAAAAATCAACACACACACAAATAGCTTACAGTATTCTCTATTCTTAAAATTACCCTGCACACACACACAATTGGTAAATGTGTGTGGGGTGCATGTGGGGAAGAAAAAATAAAGAAAGAAGAGGTCAATAGTGCACACACACACACAGTGAAATAAGGCACGTGTTCTCTTTAAGATTTTCGTTGATAAATTTTTCTCTAGCTGTTGTTGTTGTTGTTGTTGTTATCGTTGTCGAAGACATGCGACTGACCATCTGACTTGGTTGTTGTCGTTATGGTTGTATTGGAAAACAAAAATCGATGATAATGGTTTGAATGACTGAATGATGATCGCGTTCCCACGCTCCAAGAAAATGGACATCATTGAATAAGTAGCAGTTGGTTGGTTGGATATAAACTCACACATTTTTATTTATGTTTAGTGTGTTGTGCATAGTGTTATGGGCCAACAACCGGACAATTTCTTTATGTATGTGTGTTTTGTAAAGATGACGACGATGACGACGGGTGTAAAAATGCATTATAGAAACTGCACCTGTGTGTGTATGTTTCCCACGATCTAAACGAAAAATTAAAAAAAAAAAACGGGCGCAACAGACTTCATTCGATGATAATAGTGTTTCTTTTTTTGTTTGGTTTGGTTTGACGGTTGCTGATATATAATGCATATGTTTTATTATCATCATTTTATTGATGATTTGATAGACGATGGTATCATCATTGATGAATAAATTGGTAAAACGATATATCGATAATATCTATAGACGTTTGGATGTATATATTAACTATGAATCGATTGATGAGTCATAATTAATTAAATTAATTAGAAAGTATTTAATTGATGATGAACCCTTTAAGAATCTACTATCGATGCTATCGATATATACAATCGTAATTTTTATTATTCGAATGTGTTTGATGTTCGACATCTCGTCACAAATCGAATGTGTTTACATTTCGTTCTTTCTTCCAATTGTTGCCAGTTTTTGTTTTCAAAAAAATGATATTTGTATCGATTAATCATCAATAATTATTGATTAAATCAATGATTTATTCGATATGCAATCAAACCAAGAATCAAAGTATACAATGATTTTATCATCCATCCACCAAAAAATGATGATGATGATTATCCATGAGGTAATTCGATTTTTAATCCTTTTCATTTACTAATTTACTTCATAATTTTTTCCATTATTAGTTAACATTTTTTAATGAATCCCAAAAATTGCTATACACGACGACGATGATATTCGCGTGGCATTAAAAAAACGGGTCACACGCCATCATCATCAATGTAATAATCGAATCATGTACCAAAACACACACAGTATATATGCATGGTTGGCTAAAAATGCCAATGATCGAAAATGATGATGATGATCGAATCGAAACGACAGCGTGAGAACAAGGTGTGGTGACACATTATCATCAAATGGTGCAACGAATATATACGAAAAAAGCAAGACCATTTTTTTCAAAGACCACATTTCATTGATGGCTGATTTGTGTTGCTAGCCACCAACCGTATATATACGTTTGATGACGCGTGCCATCACGTTTACTGATAATAATGATCATCATCACCACCATTATTACTTACCATTTGCTTATGATTCTTTTTTTTCGAAGACTTCGACTGTTGTTCGATTGTCGATGATGATGATCGTCAGATCGTGGGAACTTCTCCGCCTACTTTTTTTCCTCTTCTTTTCGTAAAAAAGCAACAAGTTTATCTTGCTTTGCATTGCTTTTCTTATTAGAAATCAAAGCTTGAATGGCCAACATACACACAACAAGCCAAGCTTTTTTTTATTTTTTATGCTTCCCCGTTATGATGATGATGACCCCTGTGTTGTAACGATATCATCTGACCCTTCACCTCCTCAACATCTAAAGTTGAGGTCGAACATATTACGGGGCAATGTTTGGGGTGATGGAATGGGGGAAAAGATGACTGTAATCTGTTTTTTTTGAATATGATAATGATGGAATGTATTTATGGCCTTGGTGTCTCCCCTATGGTCATATTGTTATTTGGTTCATTCATTCATTGATTTGGTGACCAGGAGAGCGTGAAAAATTTTCTTTTATTTACCCCCACACAGAAGAGGCGTGGTTTTCTCATGGATTTTCATTTTTTTTTTTGAATTCACTGCTTTCACTTTGGTCAAATGTAAAAGAATTTATTTTTTTTTTTTGAGCGAAAGTCTAAGGGCCACGTGTCAATTGGTTCGATGATGGTGAGGATGAGGTCATCGTCAATTGTTCAAAAGAGAGGGGCTTCTCTATAGTAGTTCACTATGTTATGAAAACCCGATATGACCCACTGGTATGTCGGTGGGTCTTATGTATAGGACCAAGCTTGCTGAATACCTGAACTTACACACATATAGTGTGGGAACGAGAGCGAACGTGCGACAATTTGAATTTTTTTCTTTCTTTCGTTGAAGAAAGTGGAATTCAAAACAACACAACAGAAATGAAATAGAAAACATCTGCATTCCCACGCTTCGTAAAAAAATGTTTTAGTTTTTTTTACTTAGCTAAACTAAATACCCATGTGGGGTCAGCGATGACCCTCTCTTTCTCTCTCTTTTTTTACTTCGCTCTCACTATCCACAAGTGTCCAAAAAACATTTGGATAACAACAAAAAAGAACAAGTTGGCCACGCGTGCCACGAGTCCATGAGATCGTGGGAAAGTTGTGTTTTTATTTTTTTTTTTTTTTTTTTGTATTCAACAATCAATAGATCGCCTGCCATAAGGCCAAGTATAGGATTGGCGCTTTTTTAATTTTTTTTACTTTACTTTCAGGCGTATTAAGACCGTGTTTTTTGTTAATGTGGAAATTATTGAATTGAATGGAACACGAGCCGCCGTACGCCAATCGGCTATTGGCTCGTGTGACGAGCTTGAATTTTTTGTTTTTTTTTCAAGAATAAATTTAATACACAAACACAGAGAGAGAATTTCATCAGAAAATATTTTATTATCGTATATCAAATATAATAATTTATCTATTTAATCAATTTACGACGGCGTTCAATTTCACTTCGTTTTTTCACACTAGTTTGATGTTGTTGTACTTGTTGCCATATTGTTAATTGTTGTTCTTCTGGCACATGGGCACGATATTCAGCCATCAAATCGAAACGTTCCAATTCATTTTGATGTTTCCATCTATTTATATAATTATAATCAGGCATATTTGGTAGTTTTTTAACACCTTTCAAATCATAGTATTCCCATTTTCTTGTCCATGGCCATGGTTTCATTTCTACCTGTATCGGATTCAATGGTACTGGTTCACCTGATTTACGTGGCGGTTCTGGTGCCATATCGAATGGTATTTCACTATATTTTGGTAATGCATCACGTAAGTATAGCAAATGATCATCTATTCGTTTTTCCAATTTTAACACTTGTATCTCTTGTATAACTGGATTATAAAGATCATAACGAATTTCTACACCTTGGCCATCGACACGATTACGTAGAGTGAAATTAGCAAATGTCCCTTGACCATTACGTTCGATACAGATACCAACGAATTTACTTAGTTTACCCGATGCCCAATGATCGGTTATTGTAACGGCCATAATTGAACCAACATAAAATTCTGGTATATCAATCATCATACGACGTTTAATCATATCTTCACGCACAATCATTTCTAATATTGGATTTCGAAATTCAGCAATAGCGACGGGTAGAAATTCTGGATATGCAAAACGTAACTCGGATAATTCTTCCGGTATGATTGTTTTACCGAACGATTTTCGTGCCGATAAAACAATTGGATCATCGGATTTTACCGATTCAGGTAACGACGTTTTCAGCCATGGTTTAAATGCATTTTTACGAAATTGTCTGCATACAATCAATGATGGTATCGATGATGATGATGATGATGATAATGGATGTTTGGAACAAATTCGAAATAAATTACCAAAAAGTTGATTCGATGCCATGATGTGATTTGTTGAATGAGAATATTCAAATGAAAAGTTTGCCTCAACAATCACATGTGATGTTGTTGTTCGGTGCATGACCATTCATTAAATACGTTCCATCCGTGTGTTGAGCTTTGTCGTCATCATCTCGTGGTTGCATGATCTTTAATTTTGGAATCATTTTTTTCTTGAATCATAATGGCCACCAATTATCAATCACAAAAGAATCCATTGTACAAAAAAGTGGAAAAAATTCTCAACTCAGAAATTGATTCGGTAAGTAGTTGATCAGGATAATTTGATTTTTTTTAGTGTAAAAAATTTTCATTTTGATAGGATACATTGAATGCATTGAAAAATGTATCCGAATTAGTCAACGATAATACATTGATGACACGTCGAAATTTACGTGCAAAAATTGAAAAACAATCATTGGCAGTTAATGAACAATTTGCTCGGCAATTTAATGATGTTTATCAGAAATTTCAACAACTAAACGATTATATAACATTCATTGATTCATCGTGTCATATGATGATGGAGAAAATTGACGAATTAAGATATCAAACATCGGATTTCGTTCAACAAGCTAATCAAATTCAAACCGAACTTGGACAATTAGATGATAATGAAAAAATATTGAATGAATTTTTGGCCAAATTTTTCTTAACCAATGATGAATTGTCAATAATTACCGGTACCAGTGGTAATGATTTATATAAAATTGATGAAAATTTTTTCAAATTATTGAACAAAATACGATCCAATTATGAAAAGGCTAAAACATTGTTAGCTAGTAATCAACTGATAACTGGTTTTGAAATAATGGATTCAATGTCCAAATATGAAGAATTGGCAAACGAAAAATTATATCGTTGGACAGTGAATATATTGCGTACGGTAAATGTTGATTTTCTTGAATTCCAACATTCACATCTATTTGAGGCTTTGGCACAACTTCAAAATAAAGAAGTGTTATTTAAACATTGTATGGATGAATATACAATTGTACGACGATCAGCAGTCACCCATTCATTTATCGAAGCATTAACACGTGGTCGCTCTTCGAATAATACCCAATATCAAGCAATGGAATTATATTCTAATGATAAATTACGTTATTGTCGTGATATGTTATCATATTTACATCAAACAATTGTATTTGAAAGAGATATGCTACGTACATTATTGAAATTATGTAATCAAGAAGAATTAGCGAAGAAAAATGTTATTAAAAATGTCATATCATCATTAACTGAAGGTGTTATACGAATTTTAAAAATTCGCATTGAAAATTGTCTTGCCACGGCTAATAATAATAATGACCAACGTAATAATAATGAAACAACATTGCCATCGCAATCTCAACAACAGATACGATGTACGAAAAATTTTTTTCTCATCAAAAATATAATCAATTTTTATTTACATACATTTGAACAAATATTGAATGATGATTCGACATTCATTCATTTTATCAAAGAATTATTAGTATCAAGTGATAAAGTTTGTTATAATAATCTTAAATTTTATTGCTCACAATTATCAATGAAAATTGATTCGGTCAAGATATCGGTAACGAAAATTTCAATGATTAATTTTAAAGAACAATTACAACATTACATACAATTAATTGATGAATTATTGGATGGTGGTGCCAGTGGCGGTGTACCATGTTCATCAATGAGTTTCAGCGAAGAAGAACAACAATTAGAAACCGAACGTATTCTGTCCACAATATTTGAACCATGTATACAATCGATCATAATACTGGCAACAAAATTACCATCAATTGATATGAATATTTTTAATTTAAATTGTTATCAATGGTTACAACGAACAATTGAAAAGTATAAATTTACCAATTCATTTGTCGTCAATTTACAGATGAAAATTAATTCAACATCTGATATTATTATCAATGAACAATATCGTTATTTGATTAATTCATTATCAATCAATTCATTATGTAATGCAATCGCACAGAATGATTTTATCAAATCCAAAATACCATTATCATCATTATCTGGTTGTGATCCGATTACTGTGGTGACATTTTTGAATTTATTCGATAAATTCTTACAGAATCCACGACAACTTGCTATGAAACATTTGAATGACATTCATTATCCAACGATTCGTGAACAAATTTGGCAGAATTCATTGAAAGCAATTGCAATTACATATGAGCAAATCCATAATCATTTGATTGATTCCCAAAACAAATATGACGATATTATCGATCGAATCAAATATCGGCCAGAAGATGTAAGGAAACAATTGACAATTTTATCGGAATGATGAATTTCAGAATTTTGATTTGTTTTTTCTTTCGTTTCATATTTAAATTTTTTTTTTTGAATAAAAAACTTGGAATAAAATAACGATACAATCGATTATTTGACTATCGATATATATGTGTGTGCACACACTGTTTCACACATCACAAGCAAACACATTTTTTGATTTATTGAAATTTTGAAGATTTTTTTCTTCGAAATTGTGATGAAAAAAGCCAATTTTTCCCGAATAAACGAATAATTTGAAAAAATGATAACGGAAGCAGAAAATGTGGCCGATTATGTCCCATCATTCTATTATCTATTTACATTGTTGCCGATTTTTCTTGTGATAACAACACCGACAGTAGCCGGTTCTATTGTAACGGCAACTGGTATTGGATCATCATCGAATCTATTACAAAATCAATATGTTATCTATCGTGTACATCAGATCGATATGCCTTATGGTCATTTTGGTTCACGTAGTTCAACATTCAATCTTGAAGCATTAACTCCGGATCAATTATTATCGGATATTTTCATACGTAAATGTGCATTATTCAAATGGAGAGATTTATTCCGGAAAAATTTTCACGATATTTTTATCAAAAAAATTCTACAAGAATCATTAGTTGCTGCAGTGTTGATTATATATGATGATGATATCATTAATATAAATAAACCATTGACAATGGATGAGCTAAATAAATGGCAAAATATTGAAAAACGATTAATGACAAATGAAACTTTATTGCCAATTTATTTTATTCAAGAAAATAATGATATCAACAGATTATATGAAGAATTAATGGAATCATCATCATCATCAGCTGAAAATAACAGCAATAAACAACGTGAATCATCATTAGGTTCAAAGACATCTGCGGCTGAAATGATTTTACAGAAAATATTTTTCGATAGCTATCAATTTGTTGTGAATGGACCACCGATTACAGTAATCAATAATCCGATTGTAACAAATTTTCAAACCAAATTAATTGGTGCCGGTATTGAAGATCAAATACCAACATATGTAATTGTTTCACATTATGATAGTTATTCAATAATCCCGGTATGATTACTGATTGATATTTTATTTTGATGATTGATTTACAAAATATTTTGCCTTTCCCGTTGTCCAGGCTCTAACGAATGGTGCCGATTCCAATGCTAGTGGTGTGATCATATTTCTAGAATTGATGAGATTATTTTCAAAACTTTATTCAAACATAAAAACTCGTCCGAAAGCAAATCTAGTGTTTTTATTGTCTGGTGGTGGTAAATTGAATTATTTTGGTACAAAAAAATGGTTGGATGATAATTTTGATTCATCAAGATCATCAAATGGCGATTCATCATTGGACAATATACAATTTGCTTTCTGTCTGGAATCATTGGCCGATACAATGAATGAAAATAGTCTATTCATGTATGTATCGAAACCACCGAAATCTGGAACACAAGCATCATTCTGGAATAATCTACAAGAGATATCAAGTGATTATCCACAAATAAATACAACACTTATTCATAAGAAAATTAATCTAGCCGAAGATTATTTATACTGGGAACATGAACGTTTTAGTCTGAAACGAATATCTGCATTCACATTGACATCATTGTCAACATCGAAGATTATTCAACGTCGAACAATGATTGATGCCATACAACAAAATGATGAACAACAACGATTAAATCATATTGAAAATTATATCAACATTATTGGCGAATCATTGGCCCGTCAATTATACGGTCCAATCAAAGAGAATCTTTTATCCGGTGAATATTCCGTATCACGACAATTTATTCAATCAATTTCGAAACAATTACATAATGTTCCACGTACACAGAATCTATTGTTTACAACACAAAAAGATGCACAAAATTATCAATTACCACCATTGTTGAAAACCATACAAATGATGATGAAAAAATATTCCGATGGTAATGTACGTACATTACATTATAAAGTTGATTCGAAAAATCCGGAATTTGTTTTCTATGAACCGGTCGAAACACGCTTATTCATTTACAAGTAAGTTGAAAATTCGAGTCAATTGAAATTTTTGTTTTAATTTTCCTGTTTTTTTTCATTTAGAACAAAACCAGCCATATTTGATCTGTTTATAACGATGATCGTCGCTATTTATCTGTTTGCCTTTTTTCTTGTCATCAAGGTTTGTCATTACACATTGAATACTTCAAATATAAATGACTTTTTTATTTTTCCTTCTAGTATTACAATCATTTAATTTCATTGACAAGGATTTTGACAATGGTAACAACAACATCGATGGCTAAAGAAAAGGCCCATTCATCGTGACTGAAATCAATTTTTCGTTGTGCAAATAAATAAATAAGCGAATTTATTCATAAACAATTCGTCACATTGTCATCATAATAGTCTGTTTGTTTGTATATGTAGCCAAGATGATATATATTGTATCATGTAGAATCTATATATAATAAAAAGAATTTTACAATCCTGACTTTACTTATTTTGTGTTTGTTTATTTCAAAAGCCAGCATGTGTAAATTTCAGTCAAAAAAATGATTTTTGACCCAAGTGCTGCCATCTAATGATAACAATAACAACTAAATTTCTGAGGTAGCGAAAGTGGCGGTTCCTAGCGGATTTTCATTGAACTAAAATTTTGCTAAAAAATGACAAAAATGCAATCTAGTTATTATTCTTGTCAGTAGATGGCAGCACATGGTCTAAAAAATATTTGTATTTTTGTCAATTTTTTGCAAAATTTTAGTTCAATGAAAATCCGCTAGGAACCGCCACTTTCGCTATCTCGGAAATTTAGTTGTTATTACTGTCATTAGATGGCGGCACTTGTTCAAAACAATTCAACCCAACCTTCATGTCAACGATACTGATAATTTTTGAACTCAAGTATTAAATGAATCAAAAACTGTTTTCAAACGGAGAATTATAAATTCAATGATGATCAGTTCTTTATTTCAATGAAAATAAACTATTGAGACACAAAGAAGATCGTCCAATCAAAAAACAATTTTTTTTGAAGAATTTCTATGATGATTATTTATTTCGATTCTTTTTCTTTTGTTTTTTACCACTACCATTACGACCAATACTAACCTCACAGCTATTGCCAACACGAACACATTGATCAAAATAATCGCTTAATGTTAGATCCAAATGGGCTACCCGTTGATCACCATTTTCATAATCATTGTCATCATCATTATTGACATTGGCCATTTCGTTTTTCGATGATGATTTCTGTCGACATTTGGTTTCATTGAATTGTATCTTTTTACTACCACCAGTGGCCATCAACATATTGGCAAATGATGACTGAAATGATGATTGTTGCTGTGGTGGCGATGATGATGGTGGTGTTGTTGTTGTATCCGATGATGATGATGAACCATGATCACCTAATGTAAATGTTGTTGTATCATCATTTTCCAATGGTTGAAAATCAGCATCGGTCATCGAAAAATTGGGCAATGGATGAAGATTGAGATATTTTTTATTATTTTCAATTTCAATGTTACGATCACGGATATTCTGTGCTTTTTCACGGCGTTTACGTTCTCGTTGTCGGTTCTTTATTTCCGTACGAAATTGTTCAATAGTTTCGGTTGATACAATATTTTCGTTATCATTGAATTCCAATTCAGCAATGATAAATTCACAAGACAATGGAAGATGTCGTAGATGAGCGAAACGTTTACGAATATCTTCCGTTATGGTTTGACGATGTAATTCAATTACTTTACCAGTGATGACCGGTGGACAGAATCGTAATTCTTGATATTGATGTTTCAACATTCGTACATTAATCGAATGCGGATAAATATGTTGACCATCAGCTGATTGATAGAAATAATGATAATCACCAGAAATGGTAGGTTTGTTCAATTCAAGCAATGTTAAATTCAATAATAATGATTCATCCTCTATCTGTGAATGATTTGTAGCATCCAAAATCGATTTACGCATAGCCAAATCTTCCAATGCATTTTCAACGAAACATATTTCGGGCATATTATCTGCTTGATATTCCAGCAATTCTTGTCGTAATTCATTCTGTTCACGTTCGATTAAACGGGATTTTTGTTCACGAGATGCAATGAATACTTTATGAAACAAATCCAAAGTTTGATTGAAATTTTTAACATTAATTGTATGTTCAGATTGTTCATCCTTATAATCGATTGGTATAGCAAATGTTGATCCTTTACGTATTTTCATTAGATTAAATGTAATCAAATCGCCTGTCGAATAATTCTGTTTCGAAACAATAGTCACGCTTTTCAATTCATTTTTTTGAATCTGATGAAAACATATTGGACAAGGACGAGACTTTTTATCGCTCAACGAAAGATAATGAAGCATACATGACCAACAATAGATGTGACCACAACGTGTTATTTTGGCGGCGGTGGGATAATGTAAACAAATCGGACAATGAAGATCATCATTACTTTTACAGGTGAATAAAATCTCTTCAATCGATTCCCATGGAATCGATGCATCAGGATTATGAAAACATTCTGTTGAATAATTTGTTGAATGTTGTTGTTGTTGTTGATTATCAATTTTGCCATCAAATGAAATAACAAATTGACAATTTGCCTGTACAAATCGTTCTGGTACAAAACGTTCTTTGCCATAATGATTGTAACTGTAGCGTTTCAATGGATTATAACCATTGTGGACGTTGGATAAATAATCCGGTGCCAATATTATTTTAGGTGTTTTATTCACCAAGTTGTTGTTGTTTTTGCCATTGTTACCATTTCGATATGACGATGACGTCGACAATGATGATGATTGTGAGAATTTATGTTCTCTATTACGAATTTTGTGATTGGAAAATCGTTGACTACGATTACCACCATGATTATTATTGTTATTGTTTTGATTAATCATTCGACCATTATGATTCGACGATGACTGTCGAAACGATAATGATGATGATGATGACGAGCAGCCAGATCCTCCCATTTGCTCATTATTACACGATAAATTGGATAATTTTGCAAGTCGATCCATTTGTTTCTTTTATTAATAGCTGCTATCGATTGATTGATCGTTACTTTTTTTTGTTCACCTTTTTCTTCTGCTTCGATAATAGTAATTGTTGATGAAGATTGTTGACGGCTACAAAGCCATTGATAACAATAATCGTTTTTGAATATCACAAACATCCTGATCCGATGGTTTAGAATTGTTCGCTTGCCATGATTGAAACAAAAAAATAAATTAATCACAATTATACTTGTAAATATATGCAAATAAGAGTGAAAAAAGAAATGACAACAAAAAGAATGATTCAAAGAAAAAGTGTATTAAAATTTAAAGTAACTTTCGAGTGATCAGACAACGAAGTTACTTCAAAAAAAATCAAAAAACAGACGACAATAATTGGAAAACAAATAAAAATTCTGTCTGTGTGTTTGTGTAATGAATATTTTGTCCAAACAATTTGTTTTTTTTGGACAAAATAATTTAATTGTTGGAGAAAACAAATAATTTAATAACAAATCCAAAATCGCGAGCAACACACTGTCCAATACGATGTTTGGACCCAAAAATAATGATGAGATGAGCAGCACCAAACAACAACAACGAAATCAATGACGCCTTTTAAAGAGAAAAAAATCAAATGCCCAATTCATACGATGCAAGTTATTCAAAAATCATTTGGAATTTCAGACGATCAACAAAAAAAAATATAATTATTCGACAGCCACAGAAACCTGTATCTATCCATTTATATTTCAATTTCCTATGTGTTTTCTATTCACATAGATGTTTGACCTCAATTTTTTTCGAAACTATTCATTAGATACAGGATTTCAATATTCAATTCACATGATCATCCTTTGTGTTTGTGTATAAAAACCGATGAATGTTTGGAATATCGTGGCTTAATTTTGTTGTTGTTGTTATTGTTGTTGTCCCCTTCTTCTCATACCCATTTTCAATGGAAAACAAAATTTTGTTGTCTAATTTTCTTTTCTACTTTTTTCAAAAACTTTTTAGAATCTACGTAAAGGTTTTGGTGGCAAACGTTCGAATACAAATAACTAACAAAGTACCGTAACACACACCCATTCCTATGTTTGTTTGTTATAATATTTTTTATCTATTAAATGATTGATTAAAGAATTTTTATCATTTTTTTTCTCACCTCTCATTCCTTCTTTATCTTTTTCTCTGTTTGAAGAAAAATATACCAATTCAAAACAAATTATGATGAATGAAACAAATTTATTCACGGTCAAAGAATAATCAATCATGAATTTGGTTTTTGTTTGCAAATATGTATCATGTGTATGAATGTTTGATGTAAAACTATACAAGCGAAAAAATGTAATAATAAACAATCATATGAGAATGATATACAATCAGAGAGGTACTATCATTAAATGTTCATGTCATGGATGAGAAATGTTTCGATATATTTCGATTATATTGGTTATGTATGAAAAAAGAAAAAAATTTCAATTCAATCCGATCACTTCTTTGTTCCACCAGCGGCTGCTTTTTTCGTTGTCGACGGTTTTTTAGCTGCTGCTTTTTTTGATGGCGATTTGGCTGGTTTAGCTTTTTTAGCCGGAGCCGATGTTGTTGATTTAACCATTGGTTTTTTCGGCGATTTTGGTGCTTTACGTTTCTTTTCAATCTTGGCTTTCTTTTCCTGTCCTTCTTTTGCCGGCGATTTAGCTGGTTTCGATGGTTTTACCTTTTTGGTTCCAGCAACAGTGGTAGCAGTAGCCGTAACGGCAGCCGATTTAGGTTTCGATGATGGTTTAGCTTTTTTCACGCCAGCAGGTTTTTCTTTTTTCACCGTTTTGGCTGCTTTGACAGTTTTCGGTTTTTTGGCTTTAGCTTCTTTCTTTTCACCTTTGTTCAATTTGAATGAACCAGAAGCACCTTTGCCTTTCGATTGGATCAACAAGCCTTTTGCAACGGCACTTTTCAAATGTTTTCGAATGAACGGTGACATGCGTTCGATATCAACACTATAATTGGATTGGATGTATTTCTTGATGGCTTGCAATGATGAACCATTACGTTCTTTCAACGCTACAATAGCTGCTTTGACCATTTGAGCCACTGGTGGATGAGTTGCGACCGTTTTTGGCTTTGCAGATTTTTTAGCTCCAGAAGCTTTTTTCGGTTTAGTTTGTTGTTGTGCTTGAGCAGCGGCAGCTGCAGCAGCGGATGCGACAGTTTCAGCCATTGTTGTTGTTTCAAAGAGAATCAAAATGAATTGAACAAGGAATAAATCGTTACGATATAACGAGCGTGACAATAATTGTTTACGAAACGAAAAATCTGCACGAACGATAGTTGCAGTTTGAACGAATGACGAATAGCAAGTAGTAGCGCGACGACGACGAGCGACGATATATATACCTAACTGACTGAATTACGAGCGAACTCACAACAAAATCACTGTGGCAAAATAAACCATTGTGGCCATAATTGTGTTTTGTTCATTCAGTTTTTGATCCGTTTTACTATCGAATCCTTGATTGATTCTGACAAATTTGACATCATTGAATTCAGTAATGAATATGCTTTCTAATGACGTGAAAATTTTTCAGAACAATTATTGATAACAGCGTCAAAAATCCAGTCAAAGTTGATGAAAAAGTTTGTCGCGTCAAATACGGTTTGTTCATCGCGATTAATGTGGAATTTTATCCAGGAAATCATTAATGTATCCAAATGATTTTCGTATCAATCGAAAGCCTAGTTATTGTAGTTTACGATCACGGAAAAAAATTTCGGATTCACAGCCAAGAATTGACGCAAATTGACTAAAACGTCCACAACGTAAACACTCTGATAGACATAATGTATTCTTGAAATCAATGGCCAATACTTTAATGAATTGAGCATTAATTGCAATGAATTTAGTATTAAAATTTTTCTCATGAAATTTTCTTTCCAATGATGCTAAATTTACCCACCGGAAGTTATTGGAAGTTGTAAAAAATCGATCCCATCAATTGATTCATTATGGTCTTTTAGTAAAAATAAATTGTCAGACGGGCAAAAAAAGAGAAGAGAAAGAGAAACAAAGTCGAGGAGCATGCTCAATAGAGGATTCGAACAATAACATTCCGTCTTGTGTCAGTGTTTTTTTCTTCTTTTTTTGTTTTGTTTTTTAATTACAATTTTATTCGCCTTAACAAAAAATAAACAACAAACAACCAATCCGCAGTTCCAGTAAAGAACGCTCTCTCAGAAACCGCAAACATCGACAGACCAAATGCTAAATCTAGTCAGATATTCCCCAAATCTGTCATGACCAAACAAAAATTGACTCAAAATGAAATCCATCTTGATTCCAATTAAATCGAACAATATTCTTCACAATTGATTTGAGCCATTTCATTACCATAAACACCAGAATGTGCTCGAACCCAATTTAACCAGAAATGTCTAGAATTAGATTGACGAATCCTGTGCACCAAACTAGAACAATTTGATCAGTGTCCGGCTCAATGACAACACGGCACGGCCATTCAACTTGGAACCATCAGTAAAAATATGATAATGATAATATCCAATTGAAATCTACAATCATTAAGCCATGTAACAGGTAGAGAATGATTTATACGATAAATATTCGTTAAATATTCAATACGAAGATCAATTGGTAGTTCATAAAACATCAAAATTCAAACCCCATTTTGAACCAAAACATCTCTTCACCATATTATAAATGGATAACGATTTCGATTTGATATATAAAAGATTCCATGATTCCATAATAATAAAGTACCTCAAATGATCAACAAAAATTAAATCATAATTTCAGAATGAATTTTCTTCTTCTGGTTACCAACATTTTATTTGGATTGAAACAACTTTCATATTCTTGACAAGACTCAAATATAAACGGAATCGTTTCATAAAGTATAGTGCGAACATGTTTAAATCTGGATAATCCATGTCTAAAGTCAACGAAAAATTTGATTGATACGTGTAGTTCTTGTTTTTTTTAATTTCAAAGTTCTGACAATTCAGAAAGACAAAACAATTGTAGAATCTTGACATTCGTGCATTTTCTACCGCCATTTTTTGATAAAATTTCATCCTCTTGTGGATTTAAAACGAGCGCGCAACGTTTTGACATGCGCCAAGTTCAACCACAAGACTGAGTTTGTTCGAGCTCTACTCTACGAGTATATAAATCCAAGCATTGGCAATCCAATCTTCATTTGCTATCTCTTTTTTTTCGTGGTTACTTCAATTTTTTTTGTCAAATTCTCGAAAATCATGTCTGGCCGTGGTAAAGGTGGTAAAGGTCTCGGAAAAGGTGGCGCTAAACGTCATCGTAAAGTTCTCCGTGATAACATCCAAGGTATCACCAAACCAGCTATCCGTCGTTTGGCTCGTCGTGGTGGTGTAAAACGTATTTCCGGCTTGATCTACGAAGAAACTCGTGGCGTATTGAAAGTATTCTTGGAAAATGTTATCCGTGATGCTGTTACATATACTGAACACGCTAAACGTAAAACGGTAACCGCTATGGATGTCGTTTATGCTTTGAAACGTCAAGGACGTACTTTGTATGGTTTTGGTGGTTAATTCCGTTTTACATCATTTTACCCCATCCCATTCATTCCATACTCATCTATATCGATTAAAAACGGTCCTTTTTAGGGCCACAATTGTAATTTAGATTAAGAGCTATTTATTTTGTTTTTAAATAAAATGAGATTCTGATCTTTATTTCTTTTGGTTATACTTTTTCTATTTCAACCTTTTTCGGTTATACTATTACAAATAACAAACTTGATCAAGTATCACAAAATTAAACCAAAACATAACCCTGATCTACAACACATATTCTAGTGATGATAAATAAATCAAAGTGTTTCAAATGATAAAATTATTTACGAAATGAAAATTTTATTATACAAAAAAATGCTCGAATTCGGTAAATGAAATGTGGTCCTTAAAAGGACCGTTTTATATGATGAAAATGAAATTAAATGTAAATGAAATTAAGCAGTTTTTTCAGTTTTCTTTGGCAACAACACGGCTTGAATGTTGGGCAACACACCACCTTGGGCAATGGTCACACCACTCAACAATTTGTTCAATTCCTCATCGTTACGGATGGCCAATTGAAGGTGACGAGGAATGATACGGGTTTTCTTGTTATCACGGGCTGCATTACCGGCCAATTCCAGAACTTCTGCGGCCAAATATTCAAGAACGGCAGCAAGATAGACTGGAGCACCAGCGCCAACACGTTCAGCGTAATTGCCTTTACGCAACAAACGATGGATACGACCAACCGGAAATTGAAGACCAGCTCGGGATGAACGAGACTTGGCTTTGGTCTTGACTTTACCGCCTTTACCACGTCCAGACATTGTAAATTCGATTTGATTTGAAGTGAATGAGCAAATGAATAGCGAAACAAAAAAAAATTTCGAATGTTAGAAATGTATTGCAATGATTTGGCTTAAATACTCCGTGTTTCACTCGAAAAGTGGTGTACGTAGCAAAAACGCGCCAAATTTTTTAGCTCCTCCTTTCTTGAAATGTGATTGGCTCGTGCTCCGTACACCACTTAGAATCGTATATAAGTCGAACATGGACGGCAAAAATCATTATTCTGTTTGTTTGGTTATTTCGATCAACAACTTGAATTTCCACAACAAATTTGCAACAATGGCCCCACCAAGCACTGGTAAAGCTGTCAAAAAATCTGGTAAAGCACAGAAATCTGTTCGTGCTACGGACAAGAAGAAGAAACATCGTCGTCGTAAAGAATCTTTCTCGATCTACATCTATAAGGTGTTGAAGCAAGTCCACCCGGACACTGGTATTTCATCGAAAGCCATGTCAATCATGAACTCGTTTGTGAACGACATCTTCGAACGAATTGCTGCTGAATCATCGCGTTTGTCACATTACAACAAACGAACAACCATCACCTCAAGAGAAGTCCAAACTGCTGTCCGACTTTTGTTACCTGGTGAATTGGCCAAGCATGCCGTATCCGAAGGAACCAAAGCCGTCACCAAATACACATCCAGCAAATAATCATTTCATTCATCATATAAAACGGTCCTTTTCAGGACCACAATTTAATTACGAATCAGAGCATTTTTTCTAGTAAACTTTTCTAATAAAAAAAATTTTTTTCGATTCAAACTTACCGATTTCAAATATTCATACAGCTGTGTTATTACTAAAACACATGAGTGTCTCTAAGGTTTCATGTACCATTTTTCAATTTGAGTCTTTTTTGAAGCTATCGAGTCAGCAGTATAATGATGAAAGACATGTATTTTTCAAACTATCAATTTTTGTTTGATGATATCGAAATTAGATGTTGCACGATAAAATATAAATCAATAATCCATGCAATTGTATTCAATCAATTTTTTTTAATGTTTTGTAAACAAACATTCGATTTGATGAGCATTAAAAAAATAGTTCCCGCCCACTGGTTTTCCCTCCAAACTTGAATTTCGCGCTCTTTTCATGCTCCTCCTTCGAGTATTGTCTTGTTCTGATGGTCGAGTATAAAAAAGCGATTCACACCAAGTCTCGTTACTCATTTGTTATTGGCACTCGAAAAGATTGTATTTTCAAGTCGAAAACAAAATAATTTGAAATGGCTCGTACCAAACAAACAGCCCGTAAGTCAACTGGTGGTAAAGCACCAAGAAAACAATTGGCAACCAAAGCTGCTCGTAAATCGGCTCCAGCTACCGGAGGTGTGAAAAAACCCCATCGTTATCGCCCAGGTACTGTTGCTCTTCGAGAAATTCGTCGATACCAAAAATCGACCGAATTGCTCATCCGTAAATTGCCATTCCAACGATTAGTCCGTGAAATTGCTCAAGATTTCAAGACTGATCTTCGATTCCAATCATCGGCTGTGATGGCATTGCAAGAAGCTTCGGAAGCCTATCTCGTTGGTTTATTCGAAGATACTAACTTGTGTGCTATTCATGCAAAACGTGTTACCATTATGCCGAAAGATATCCAGCTAGCTCGCCGAATTCGTGGAGAACGTGCTTAAATTCATCAATTTTCATTCTAATCTAATCCATCATTCATATACAAACGGTCCTTTTTAGGACCACATTTTGATCCAATTGAGATTCGAGCATTTTTTAATCTTTGTTATTTGTCATTTGAATAAAATCATTCCGATTTCTCGAGTTTATTTCAATGCATTAAAGGACGACTGTTACAGAAAACGTGAATGACTCTGAAAAGACGTTTGTTAAAAATAAAAGCTTTATTTAATTTAATGGTGAAGAACAAATAGTAATAGATTAAAGCAAATTAGTTGAGAGATGTGTTGAAGAATAATTATGGAACGTTATGTGTTGACAAATTGAATCCAGTGGACGATGTGTAAAGACGACTTCGATTAATTACGTGCAACGTAAAGACAAAAACCAGAACACTCGGAATAATGATGAAAATCTGAAAAACAAGAAGATCGGTACATGAATGTAAGAAACTTGAGGAAAACACAGAACACAAACTAAAGCATGATACTCACTAAGAGATTTTTCAACGCAGCATCGTGTCTTTTTTTATATGTTAGGGTTTTTTTTGTTTCTTCGTTGTTGATGATTAACGATCAATGATTGATGATTGACGATCAGCTGGGAATCCTTTCATATAATCCGTTACACGACAAACGAAACATGATTCCATTGCTTTTGCTTTATTGAAAGAAAAAAAAATCGTTTTTTTTTGTCATACCAGACCAGGCCAGATTTTATTTTGTTTTGGTAGTAGTTTTTTTGATAAAAATCAAATATTCCTTTTGAGTATTACAAAAAAACCACCTTTGCAATCACCATGCAGTTTTCGCGCAAAAAATCGACACCGTTTTGACATGCGCAACGGCAAGACTGAGTTCACTCGAGCTTTACTCTACGAGTATATAAATTCCAAAATTGGCAATCCAATCTTCACTCGCAATCTCTTGCCTTTTGTGGTTACTTCAATTTTTTTGACAAATTCTCGTAAATAATGTCTGGCCGTGGTAAAGGTGGTAAAGGTCTCGGAAAAGGTGGCGCCAAACGTCATCGTAAAGTTCTCCGTGATAACATCCAAGGTATCACCAAACCAGCTATCCGTCGTTTGGCTCGTCGTGGTGGTGTAAAACGTATTTCCGGCTTGATCTACGAAGAAACTCGTGGCGTATTGAAAGTATTTCTGGAAAATGTTATCCGCGATGCTGTTACATATACTGAACACGCTAAACGTAAAACGGTAACCGCTATGGATGTTGTATATGCACTCAAACGACAAGGCCGTACATTATATGGTTTTGGTGGTTAATCATCCCAATCAATCGATCGATCGATGCCAAATATGAAATAATCTACATCATAGACAACATGTAAACATTTTTTCATTTTCTATTTGTTTTAGCAATTATGGAAACAAACAAATTGACCAAATTGATTTATATTAATTAATAATTCATTACTTTGTAAATAAAATTGATTTTGAGTTAAGACTGCTCCAACAAATTTGAAAAAAGTTATTTCAGTCAATCAATGATGTTCAAATGTGCAACTTTTACTTCATGTGATGCGTCTGTTTATGATTTATTAATTAAATGAAATGAAATGAATTTTACAAATTGCAATTGAAACAAGAAATTCTGATTTACAAAATTTTGTATAAGTCACATGTCTGTCTGTGATTGTTGTCATTATAATGATGAGATTATGTATGAATTCTAAGCAGTTTTTTCCGTTTTCTTCGGCAACAATACAGCCTGAATGTTTGGTAGTACACCACCTTGTGCGATAGTAACACCGCTCAATAGTTTATTCAATTCTTCATCGTTACGAATGGCCAATTGTAAATGACGTGGAATGATACGTGTCTTTTTATTATCTCTTGCAGCATTGCCGGCCAATTCTAATACTTCGGCAGCTAAATATTCCAATACAGCTGCGAGATAAACTGGTGCACCGGCACCAACACGTTCAGCATAATTACCTAATTTGGTTACAAACAAATGATTCAAATTCATTTCATCATCATCATCATATCGCATATTCATACCTTTACGAAGTAAACGATGTATTCGACCAACGGGAAATTGCAGGCCAGCACGCGATGAACGTGATTTAGCTTTCGATTTGACTTTACCACCTTTTCCGCGACCAGACATGATGATGGTGATTAAAATAACTTCAGAGATCAATACAAATCAACCAGAGATGCTTATGCTTAAATGACTTTAAAAAATTGTCTTCGTCGTCGTCGTCGTTGTTGTTGTTTTCTGGGTTTTTATTTTTCTTTTGCTCAATGCTGATCAATAAACAACAACAAAAATTTTTCTTATGATCGTGAGTCGTTTCTACAACCACATCATTCTCAAATGCTACTAGCTGTATCGCCTTCAGGTTTCGCTTTTGCTTCTACAATTGATGGGATTAAAATTGGTGCATTTTGATTGGCTCGTGCTGCGTACACCATTTTGTCGATTATATAAAATGGAAATGATTGCGATTTTTTTGAAAATTTTTTTTTTGTTCGAAATACTCGACCTGTTGTATTTGTGTTTGTTCTCTGAGCGTTTTTTCTTCATTTTTTGTCTTTCACTCAACAAATATAATTGTTATTTGATCAATTTATAATATCGTTCATATCATATATGGCGCCAACACCAACAACCAGTAAGATTGAAAAGAAAAGTGCTGGAAAAGCACAGAAATCTGTTCGTGTATCGGATAAAAAGAAGAAACATCGTCGCCGTAAAGAATCATTTTCGATTTACATCTATAAAGTAATGAAACAAGTACATCCGGATACAGGAATATCATCGAAGGCAATGTCCATAATGAATTCATTTGTCAACGACATATTTGAACGTATTGCAGCCGAAGCATCGAGATTAGCACAAAACAATAAACGAACAACAATTACTTCAAGAGAGATACAAACTAGTGTACGATTATTGTTACCGGGAGAATTGGCCAAACATGCAGTATCGGAAGGCACAAAATCTGTTACCAAATATACATCGAGCAAATGAGTAAAAAGACAAGATAAAAAAACACATCATCATCTCATCTGTAGATCAGTGTAAAATTAATTCATATTCTCACACATTTTCATCTCTAATAAATGAAAATGAAAAAAATGTGCAATTTTTAAACTATGTCATTAATTGAATTGGAAAGCTGTGTAATAATAATTTTTTTTTATAAAAAATAAAAAATTTAGTGTAAAATAATACATTCATAATAACAATGAAATATAGCATTTAACATTTACTCGATTGTTGCAAGTTGCCAATGATAGATGTCGTTACGGTGCACATTAGACTTTCGTTTTGCTAAAGAAAAATAACAAACCGTTTCGCCTTTATATCTATCTCTTTATTATCTGATTAATGTTTATGTCTATTTCTAAAAAAATTAAAAATTATTGATGATTGATATCAATAATTATTATTATATTTTTTTTATTTCAATAAAAGTATCTGTGCAGTGTATATAAATAAATTCAAGAGAAAAAAATTCAGATAAATGCAAAAAAAAAATCGAAATAAAATTTTTGCTTATTTGACACAATTTTTTTGATTTTGCTGTGTATTTCAACAGATTATGAATATTATCGTGTGCATGTCTGTGTGTGTATGAAATGCATGTAAGATGCAAATGTGAAAAAAAAAAATAAAACATCACAACAAAACAAAACCAATCACCACCACTGATCAACAATTGGATTTTTTTTTCTTTTCATAAATAAATTGTTGTGATGATGATAACCAGACACACACACACACGATGAATAACGGATGATCATAAATATAAATGTAATAAACGGGTGTGTATGTATAGAAAAAAAATAAATTATAAATATATCTACAAATCATCAATCAATTTTAAGGCAATATTTTTCAAGCACAAATTTTTTATGCATATGATATGCTTCCAGACGTGTTTTGCCATATTCCTATTGCAATGGAATTTGGGTGAAAAAAAAATTTAATTTTAATCAAATCAAAACGAGTGAGTGAACAAACAAAACTCACCATATAACCAAATGATATTTTCGATGTACGTGCATTAGTAATACCCCATAATGTCCATAATAAATGTGTTGCTAATGCATAGAAATCAACCTCTTTAATCAGATGTTCTTCATTATCCAATAATGGTATTGGTGTACTAAGCTCCGAACATTGTTTAAGATATTCACGAATAAAATGTCGTTTCTCATCATCATTTGGAAAACGATCCATATATGCAAAATAATGTGGCCATTCACTATTGGAATAATCAAACATACGTTCCACAAAATGATTTGCTAAATCAAAACCACGATAATTATATGAACAGAATTCAAAATCAATAAATACAATATGATCATCGAAATCGGAACGTCGTTGTTTTTGTTGTTTGCCATTGCCATTCAATCTTTGTCCATTATCATTATCGTCATTATCATTGACATTATCACCATCACTTTTGGTTGTCGTTGCCGTCGCCGTTGTTGTTGTTGTTATTGTCGATTCCGATACATTATTATTGAGCAATTTAGACAAATGCTTATCATCTGATGGTAATAAAATATTACCTTCTTGAAGATCATTATGACAAAATACAACTGGTGATTCACATTGATCCAATATACGAAATAATATTTTAATCTCATTTTCAAAATCAAACCGTATTAATTCCTGTTCAATCTTTGATATTTCTGATGAAGATGATGATGATGATGTTGTTGTTGTTGATATTTCCTTTTCTAGTTTTCTTGTCTGTTTCAACCATAAATCAAACAATTCCGATAACCATGTTGGTTCTTTATTGATCGGTACATTTAAATGATGTACAATTGCCAATTTTCTTGCTATAATCGCTGAATACAATGGATCTGAAAGTTCATTACAAACCATTGCTCGTGCCTTTTTCAATTTCATTTCATTTTTTTTTATATTTAGATTTTTGTTTTTGAGAAAAAATACACACATAACAAGATAGATTTATAACACATTTTTTTGTGTGTGTGTGTAAAAATGAGAAAAAAGAACGGATTAAAAAAGATCACATTAAATAACAAACAAAAAACAAATCAAACAATTTGGGCAGACAAAAATCAAACGAACGGGGTTGGTGTTGTGGTTGTGTGTGTTTTTACGCACATTTCAAAACAACAAACGAATAAACGAACGAACGAACAAACAAACGAAGCAAAGTGGAAAAAAATCAATCATGGAACATATCAATATCTCACATTTTTTTTTCATTAATGGTCAAAAAAAATTGATGGCCAATATTTTAGAGTGAGCAACAAATGAGCAATTTTGGAATTTTCTTTTTTTTCCCGACAATTTTTTGTTTCACAAACATGTACACAAATAGACATATAGTCAAATTAAAGTGTTCATTTATAATGATTACTTACAGGAATATATTCTTCAAGACGGCCACCTGGAAATATTCCATATAGTTTTGGTCCAAGTTTACGTTCCGATAATAACATTGTTATAACTGAATCGGTAATTTTTGTATCATATCTATCCAATAATTGGCCATACATTCGTAACAATACTTGACTTGGTTCACCAGTCACCGGTGTATGTGTTGCCGGTAATGAACAATAATATAATAGATTACTTAAACCGCCACTATGTGTGTGTGTGTGTGAACAAAACAAAAAGAATTGACATTATGGTATGACAACAAATATTAAGTAACAAACCTAACGGTTTTAAAGATCATATCATCACTTGATATTTTGTTCCATTCACCACTAAGATATTTTCGACATATTTCATATGCACGATCACGCATCTGTGTTGAACTTTCACTTGTTGGCTCACTATTATTATTATTATTGTCATTTGTTTCATTTGTCGTATTCCGTGATGATGATGAATTAGAACAGGAATTGAATTGTTCCACCAACATGATGTTGAAAGCAAAAACCAAAAAAAAAAGAAAAAAAACCGAATTAAATCAATTAATCAAAACAACAAAAAAAGCAAAACAATTCAAATTGAATGGTAAAAAGTTTTTTTTATATACCCGAAGCGAGCGGAACTTTGTACACTTTGATAAATTCTAATCAATTAATTTTTTTTTTTGGATTAAATGATGCAAATAAACAAAAAATACAAACGCGCATACAAACACGATTGTGTACGATATACGACACACGTTCAAATTATTTGATTTCCATCATCCTCATCATCATTATTGATAATCAATCAATCGATCATAAGATCACAAGTATTTTTTTTTTGTTGTTAATTTTGTGGGTGTGTGGGAAATCAAGTATCATTTTTTTTTCTTGTTTGTGTTGTGAATTTGAATGTGTTTTGTAAATACAAAAAAGAGAGACATTCATTAGAATTGATTGATGCGTTTCATATTTTGAAATATAACAAAACAAAACAAAAACAAAAACAAAAACAAAAAAACATTTGAATTTCTATCTGGCACTAGATGGCAATCACAAATTGTCATGTTGTTTAGTAAATGGAAAAATTTTTCATCGAATTAAAAATGAAAAAAAACAAAAAGAAGAAATAGACAAACCTTTTGGCCAAAATCATACTTAGATAATTTTGATCCATTTTCAATTTTTTTTGGTTCACAGTAATTTAACAGAGAAAAAAAAACAAGAAATCAATCACAAATGATCACAAGGACAAATTGTAAAATGGAGATAATTTGATTGCTGTTGTCAAGATGATTTATATTTATATAAAAGTGAATGAATGAAAAACAAAAATTCCATCAACCGATTTGTGGATGATTATGATTCAAATGTTTTTATGATTTGGAAAACAGAAACAAAATAATAAAATGTCAAAGTTGTGTGTGTGTTTGTGTGCGTGTATGCGGTGTTCCAGTTAATATAAAACAACAAAAACGCACAATTTTTTTTAACCATAACAACAACAAACCAACATACATCACAATGGCACATGTCCCTAATAAAGAAAAAACAATATCCATAAGATATACCTCTGTATAAAAAAAAACACACGCACTCACATCATCATATCATCATCCATTGGTATTCAAAAGACCAACCAACCAACCAGCCACCAACATCATCATTTATCAGGTCGATATATAGTGCGCACGTGCATTATCATCATCATACGATTTTGTTTTACAGCATTTGGTTTTTGTAGTAATCAAATTATTATCATTTCGATTTTAATTTCAATTATCGATTGGTGTCTAGGGATGGATTTTATGGTTTCACCGGAAAAAAATTTTCCAAATATTAAAAAAAGATCGAGCCATAATTTTGATTGACAACATTGACGATGATGATGATGATGATTATTCTGATATCGACATATTAATAACCACCAGCCAACAAAAAAAAACAATGAACCAAGTGATTTGACATTTGAGATAAAATCATATTTCTTGGATGATAATGATGACAAAGCATAATATGGTATGAATCATGATGGTGGATTTTTTTTCAACTCGTTTTTTTGAACTTGATTTATTCGGAAAAAAATCAATCAATGATTTGAACAAAACATGATTTCATGTTGTGAATGATTTTGATAAAGAGTCTGTGGTGTCTGTTTGTATGTGTGTATGTGTTTTATGGATTGACAATTGATACAAAAATAAAAAGGATTTTTTTGTTTGAATATCACAGCTTTTTTTCTTGATCATTTTTGCTCATACATGTTTGTTTTCACATCACACTGATGATGATGATCAAAAAACAAAAATCGAATCGAATCGAATCGTATTTGAAAAAAAGGATTTTGATAATTTTAGTTCAAACATAATCAATTGACTTACCGTTTATGATCATCATTTTTCTTGAAATGATGATGATGATGATTTTTCTTTTCATTCCTTCGGATGGCAACCACATTACCATTATCATTGATTTCAATATTGGAATTTGAATCCGATCCGGATTTCGATGATGATGATAATATAACAGCTTTACACCATTTACGGGCTTTATTTAAAGCTAGAATAGAATAGTGATGAGAATGATTCAAATCTTTAAAAAATAGTTCCGATACAAACTTTTCACATTTGTCAACGATGATGATGATGGTCGCCTGTTTAACAATAACATGGTCATTTTTATTTCGAATAAAGATATCGTCTTTCTTTTCAGCAAATGAATCAATTTCCAATCAAAAAAAAAATTTGGCTTACGTGATTACCACAATGTTTATTTGATTACGTTTCGTTTTTTCTTTTCAATCTGATGATGATTCGAATGAAATCAATTTTCACTAAATGCAGTGTATGCAATTGAAGTTTTTTTTTGTTGTTGAGTTCGTTGGCAGATTTTTTTTTCTCTGTCGATAACAACGGTGGTGGTGGTGGTGGTGGAACAAGTTTGAACAAGACACTTGACATGATATGGCAGCAGCAAAAACAGCCAACGTTGGAAAAAAAAAAGAAAATCTATGTCGATCATATTTAGCGCTTGCGCAATTATCAATGATTCTCCTCCCACAATGTGTTACAATTATTCGTATCATTGTCAATGTAAAACGAAATTCTACAAGAATAATTTTCCAAAAAAATTGGGGAGAAAAAATCTTTTTTTTTTAATTTCAAAATTTTAAAGTCATGGCATTCGAATGTTCGAAACGTTTGATGAGGTCACCAATGATGAATGAGAATGTAAATTCGAAAATTTAAAAATTCGTCGACAAAATCAAATTCAATATTTATTCATTATTTTGAAGAGAAAAAGTTTTAAAATTAGTTTAATCATTGTGTAAACTTAAAACTATATATATGAATATAAATGTGTCAATTACGAATGTTCAAGTTTTTTTTTCCAATTCAAATAATTCTTTTGTTAATGGACCAATATATTGTGGATCGAATTTCATCAGAATCATTTCCATTAATTCTTCATTAAAATAACTTATCTCTTCCAAACGACTAAGAAGATTTATATAGATTGATCTTGCTTCACAAATAGATTGATATTTAACCTCTAGATATCGTTGTAATAGATGACAATAGGTATAATATTCAAGGCTAAAGGATAAACAAAAAAAAATGATGAGAAAATTTAATGAAACAAAAAAATAATTAAATCATACGTTATATATTCACGATGCAATAGACCATTACGATTTGGAAAGAATACCAAAATTATGATGAGCTAAATAATTTGTGAAACATTTGATTTAGTGATTTTCAATGAATGAAAAAAATATTACTTACCAGATTGACAATCATATCATCATTTTTCCAATCATCACGAAATGATTGACAAAAACTTCTACATTTTTCATATTGCAAATCACCATGTAATTGACGAAGATAATCTTGTTCAAATATGAGAATGGTTCCGTTCTTGTTGAAAAAAAAGAAACATTCAGAAAAATTAATCAATCTACTATAGTCAAAATTAAAACTTTTACCTTACTATAAGGAATAGCGACAGTATCCTGTTCTGGATTATAACAACGTATCATATTCAATAGGCAACGACTTTTGCTTACTGAATTTTTCAATAAAATTTCTTGATCTTCAAGACAAAGATTTTTAAATGCACGAACATTCTTAATATGTAAAATCAGCTGTTTGATTGCAAACTCTAGACATTGAAATCCTTCTTCCATATTGTTGACAATTTTACGTTCACTATTTAATGAACGTTGATTCATTTCATTTAATGATGCAAAAATTTGTTTCAATTCTTCTAGACGACCAAGTTCCATTTTATCAAGTCTTTTTGGATTTTGATCATAGATACCATCGAAAATTTGTTCCATACGTAAAACATCTGCGTAAACTTTTGTTGAAACATTCCATTTATTATATTTGATTTGATTTTTAATTACATTTTCTGGTAACATTGAATTATTTTCGTTTTCATTATCATATGATGGCAATGTTGTCGCTGTCGTCGTTGTTGTCATCTGTTGTGATGATTGTTGTCGATGATGATAATTATTATGTATACAAGTATCAATATTTCTTACTAAACTTTCTGATGGTAACCATTGAAAATCCATAAACGTTGTTGAATCATCATTTATCGTTAGATTGTCAAATTTTGTTGATGATTGTTGTTGTTCTTGCTGTTGTTGCGGTTGCGGTTGTTGTTGTTGTTGTTGTTGTTGACAATCGAAAATATTTCCCGAAAATAATGGTGATGGCGATTCGGTAAATGTATCGGATGTTTTATTTTTGATTAAATCATTTTCATTTAAAAAAATTATGTTATTATGATCTTTTGATTGATTTCCATCACTATCACCATTATTCATTGTTGAATTTGATGATGATGTGGATAAATCTAATCGTTCATTAATATATTCCATTAAACGTTTTTGATCAATCGATTTTATTAAATCATCATTTGTTGTTGTTTGTTGTTCTGGATGTTGTTCTTGTTTATTATTCATATTATTGATCCACATTGTGGATGATGATGTCAATATAGGCATTATAATGATGTTATTCTTGCCTTGATTTATTTTGTTTCGATTCTGATTCTGATTATTATTATTATTATCCAGCACGGTACTACAATTCATATTATTATTTGAATTTATTGTATTCGATTGATCATTGATCATTGATGACTGAATGATTGGTCGTTGTTGTTGTTGCAAATTATGTGCTGTTGAACTATCTGCATCAACCATTTCAATATGACGATGTTTACGACGTTTTAATTGTTTTTCTTCATCAGTCAATATCCATTCTTTAAGCATACCAATCGCAAAACATTTATCTAATCGACATTTTCGACAATATTTTCTTGTTTTTGGATCCAATTGACAATCATTTGTGCCAGAGATACAATGAAATTTCTTCAATAATCAGAAAAAAAATGAATTTATCAAAAAACGAGAGAAAAATAATCCATTCCATTTAACATTACCTTTGTACGTAGAGCATTACGACGAAAGAATGCTTTACATGATTCACATGTTAATGCATTGAAATTATATCCCAATGCTTTATCACCACAAACACCACATATTTTTGATAATTCCATAGTATTAATCAAAAGAGAGAAAAATCGAGAAAAATGAAGAGACAGATTCAGAATATGCAACAAGTAATAATTTCAAATGGAATGCTTTCAAACATTTGAAATATATCTTTATAGCTTCTAATCCAAAATTAACTTCTGGTATTTTTTCAATTGACGATGAATTTCTGGCTCTGTTGTTCATGCATAAACAAACAAAATAAATGATAAACAACTGGCAGAAAAAAAACCAATCAATATGATATAATCAACAGTGAAAGTCGAAATATTAATGGCACATACCACAAATCATCACGAAAACAACAACGAAAAAAAAACTTGATGGCGACAATTTTTTTCTCCAAAAATTGATTCACGAAACAACACAAAACTAAAAATGAATATCAACAGAAAACCATCGATGGAAATAATTTTCAACGATTTAAACATACAAAAAAAAAAATATCGTCACATCCACCACAAACACAAACTCGCCATAAAAACATTTGATAATCATCATCATTAGCAATCTAATCGAATATATAAAATTAATCAAATCATTCAAGACAATCAAGCATGTAAGCTGAGCAAAACCATAACTTATCATATGTGTGTGTGTAGAGGCTTATCAGTTTTTTTAATAAAATAAAAAAAATGGCAAATAAATAAATGCCTCTGTCGTTTTTTTTATCAATTCTCTGTTTTACCTTGAGGTTGTTTTTTTCTTTATTATCATTTTTCAATTACGTGCAATTGCTATTACAAATGTTCATTTTTTTTTGGTGGTATGCATTCATTATCATCAATTTTTTTTAATGAAATATCTCTGCATATATGAATTTGTGCATTAGATTCATTTGATAAAAAGGGAAATGGTTTTTTATTTTCACCACACATTCTGTATTCAAATTAAAAGGACAATTGCACTTGTCTTGTATATATAGAGCAGGATATGATAAACATGATATCTGTGTAGTATATACGAATATGATGATTATACAATTATATATATTATATATTAAAACTAACAAAACAGAAAATCAACAAACAAAATATATAATATTAAATGGTAAAGGAAAATAAAAAAGTTTCATTTTTGTTATGTAGATGATTCCAATTTTTGTAATCGATCAATAAGTCTTTTTGTGTTGTTTCGATTGATTGAAATTACAGTATAATTATCTCGTGATTGATAGATTGATTTTTGTATGGTGAAAATATATTGATGCATCCATATTGTTGAATGGAATAGATTTAACCAATGTTCTAAAGACATTTGTGATATTTCTTCGGCTGTTTTGCCCAACAATTTTTCGATTACATCCGCAAATACAGTAATCCACAATGATCCGGTCAAATCGTTGATTAAAATGGTAACACGGAGACCCCATTTATAATGAATCAAACTGGAGGATTCAAGCCATCCACAATAACCACAAAATAATTCACCTTCGTTGGTTGTTGATAATTTTCGTTTGCAATGTTCACCACTAGGACATACACGATATGCTGGATGTTTCGTTGCAGATGTTGATATAATGGTGGCTAAACAATCAAAATTTTTATACAATGACGATGTCTGTTTAATTTGTTTGATGTAAAAAAGTTCTTGAATGATTGTTCGATTATGATTATGATACCAATTTCGTAAATTCATAGCTTCAGGTATATCTGGATCAATTGTAACCGTTGTTAATGGTGAACAGGATAATGATAATCCATTAAATTGTTTTATTCTAACATTTTTCAGCGCTACAATTTGACCTTTTTCTCCATGAAAATCATCGGCCATTTTATCCCAAAGAGCCACGTCAATATGTGAAAGTGAATAATCAAAGATAGAAATTTTAAGAAGTGAAACATTACGACCTGAATACCTGCCATAAACACTGAAAAATTTGAATCAAAAAAATATTTTGATTACATTACAATGCAAATGAATGTAGACTTACTTTCGAATTGGATCAACGGAATCGATAATGCCAATAAAATCAATGGCACTATCTATACCGTGATGATGCAATGATGAAAAGCGAATAAAATTATAAATGATTTTCCGTTTATATTCACCAAATGGTTCCGTTATTTTCAATGGTTCAATGACAGTAGAATTCGTGGTAACTATTTCATACGGATTAGAAAGTGTTGAATATTGTTTATTTGACGGTTTAACATGACCACGACTAATACGAAAACATTCATCGACTTTAATAAGGTCGAAAAATCGATCACATTCTTCATTAAATGACACAATACGTATTTCGGAATATTCTTTGTCATAAACATCGAAACGAAACAATTTACCAGTTTCTGCACTATTTTCCTTTTTTATGAAATGATGAATCGATGATTTTGTCACCACTTTAACATCGATGGAAAAATTCGATCTTCTTGGATACAGATTTTTAATCATTGTGGCCACCACTGGTTCATCATCATCATAATGACCAGGTATCAAAAAAAAATTCCAAATATTACAATAACATTCATGATTATAATTATCATAGTCATCATCCGAATTGTCCATGCTTGATACAATGGGATTCATGATCTTTACCAAAAGTACAATTTTTAAATCACTAAAAATATGATTTAGAAATGATCCATTTTGCGTTTGTAAACAAATGATAACGTCGTTTATGAAAGGTCAATGTTTATTTGTGCTTTAAATTTTCAACATCAATTTGAGCACATCTTTTATTTTTCATCTTGTCAATATCAACAATTTGTCAAATGTAAAAATAATGGATTTACTTAAAGCGGAAATTGCTAAAAAACGTAAACAATTGGAAAAATCATCATTGATTGATGAAAAGAAAAAATTTTTTAAACGTGAAGAATTGAACAAAAAAAATGAAGAAGAATATTGGCAAAAACAAGCTGAAAAAATGATCAAGAAACGTCGTCAAGAAGAAGAACGTGGTATCATCAATTCGGATGATTCAGAATCTCATGATAGCAGTGATGATTTGATGGCCACAACAACCGGTGGATCTAAATTATCTGCCGAAGAGATTGCTAAAATGAAATTGAAAAAATGGATCAAAAATCAAACCGGATCAAATGGTGAAGATCGAACGAATGGTGAAGAACGAATACTAGCCCGTAAAGAAGTGATCAAACGCCTACGTGAACGTGATCAACCGATTACTTTGTTTGGTGAGAACGAAATCGATGCATTTCGTCGTCTACGAAAATTGGAAATTATTGAACCAGATTCAAGTGATAAAGGATTTCGTAACGATTTTCAGGTTTGGATTTTATTTTTTATCCACATTCAATTTCTCATGAATTTATTTTTAGGAAGCAATGGAAAAAGTTGATGCAGCCTATTTGGAAGAAATTGTCAAATCCGGTGGCCATAATACAACGGATGGTCCTGATGGTGAGAAAAAACGTGGTAAAAATGATGTAAAAATTGAAGAAATGAACACCACGATCGAAGAAATACTTGAACAAGCACATTATCTTGGTAAACAACGATCAAAACGTCCAAATACCGATGATGAACAACGACGATCAGATTGTGCAGTTATATTGAAATTTTTGAAATTTCTTCTCGAATTATGGGGTCGACGATTAAACGATCGAAATGAATCGGATAAAAGATCAACGCAAGGAAGATTAATGAATGCCATCTATACACAGACACAGGAATATCTGAAACCATTGTTCAAACAATTGACGAAACAAACGATTGCCGACGACATTCTTAAACATTTGATCATCATCATTAAATATCTACTTGAACGAAATTATGTTCATGCAAATGATGCCTATCTACAGATGGCAATAGGTAATGCACCATGGCCAATCGGTGTCACTATGGTCGGTATACATGCACGTACTGGTAGGGAGAAAATTTTTGCTCAAAACATTGCACATGTGTTGAATGATGAAACACAACGGAAATATATTCAAGCATTGAAACGTTTGATGACACAATGTCAGAAAATGTTCCAGACCGATCCATCCAGATGTGTTGAATACACTAAAGAATGAATTTGAAAGAAATTTCTTTCATGTGTAAATAAAACAAAACAATTTTTTTGGTTTTTTTGAAAACGAATCTTTATTTCAATTTTTTTCAATCATTCAAAATCCTTTCATTCAATAAAAAAAAATTTGTTTACAATTTTAACGGAACATCAGATGTGTGTCCAAATACAATTTGTGTTTTGATTGATGTTGTCCCGGAAGTCACCAATTATCCTATATGCGTGACTCCACTCCACCACCCGTCGAAGAATTTGTGTGAAAATGAAAAAAAAGAAAACAAAATTCTTCGACACAGCATCAATCAGCATTGTTTTTTTTAAATGTAAATATAACATAAAAAAAATTTTTTTTTTGTTTTTGTTTTTGGCTGAAAAAAATATAAAACACATATTTGATCATTTAAATATTAAAAAACATTACTTACAAACAAAATAAAACTCAGAATTGTTCACACACGAGATATATGAGACAGTTTCAGTTAATTTTCATACACCATTATCTGTGAGTATTTAAAAGATGGACAAATGAGTCTAAAATTTGGGAGAAAAAAAACTTGTGTATGACAAGAAAAAAATTGGTAAACTTTGACACACAAATGGAATCTGAAAGAAAATGTTCATGAAAAAAAATTGAAATTGGGTACAACCAGTTTTTTTATGTCAAACACGCGGCACACATTCATTTTGATTGTTTGTGTGTGTGTATGTGGTATGTATTGCAGGTGAAAACAATTTATCTGTGTGGAATTATACACATGTGATTAAAACATTCAAAATACCTTTGAAAGAAACCAGAACACTTTTTTTCTATATGATTACAAGATGTGTGAATGAAAAACAAATTTTGATTAGCAAAATAAACGGATATCAATGTCGTTACCGTATCAATTTTTTTCACATTGTGATTTTGGCAGACAAAAAAAAACCAAATCAAGACAATTCGCACAACTCTTTTCACTTGTGGAATATATCATTATAAACTTTTGGAAAAAAAACATTTCGATTAGATTAACAAATTTTTCAAAGGATACCTCTCTTCTTGGAGATGTTTTTTTGTGATTCGCATTCGAAATTATTCAAACAGACAATTTGTGTATTGTTGTCAATATCATCAAGACAAAATTCTAGAAAAAAAAAATATCCTGCGAAATTGAAAAGAATAAAATACAAAAGAGAAACACATTTCTTTTGGACATGATATGTTTGTTTGCGTTTATGTAGTGTATGTAAGACAATAAATTTTCGTTTTGTTCAAAATTCATAATAATAATTTCAATGAAAATAAATTATACTCAAGAATTTCGTTTTCTTTATTAATTAATATATGTAACACACGTTGATTCATGATGCACGGTTAATTTTTTTTTGTTTGTCATTGGACCAAAACCAAAAAACACGTACATTGTTCATACAACGCTTCTTTTTGTTTGTTTTATTCATTCAATTTGGATTTTTTGTTTTCTTTGGTAAATGGTAAATACGGCAGACACACATCTAGATTTGTTATCATTATTTGGACAAATATGAAAAAAAAATAGAGAAAAAAAAAAACAGAAATGGACGAAATATGCTTTCGGTTTTTCTGTTGCTAAACGAAAAAAAAACAAAAACAAACAAACAAACAAAAAAAAAGATCGAACATCATTTCGTCACCTGGACGGTTTATGTAATATGTCCATGGACATTATGTAAATTGAACATCTCATTCAGGACAATGGATTTGTAAATTGGACATTTTTGTTTCCTTTTTTTCACATTTGACGCCGTCGATATATTAGTGATTTATGATTGTCGACGCATTTTCATGGTTGAATTTGTTATTCATTTTCTGCTGCTGATGCTGTCTCTTTGACACCAAAGAAAAATATCTTTTGTAAAACAAAATCATTTCAGGTAACATACACGATTATAACGATCGGAACACTATCTGGAACTGGAATTTTATTTAAAGATGACCAACAAACAAAATCGAACCACATTCTTTTTCATCCTTGGATGGAATCTGTATAATATCCTCTCGCTGTGAAGTAGGATAAAAAAAAATCTTTCGATAAACTGATAAACATTAACTGCTCCTCTTCGCTCTGTTTTGCTGCTACATTCATTTTTTTTCGTTTGAGCTGTGAAATCGTAATTTTTCGGGAAAAATTACAGAAAAAAATTGCAAACTTGCACACGTGCGTGGTACAAAAATAATTTGTAAATCTTGAGCAACCATCAATAGGAACAATAATAATAATTTGAAAAATGAATCCCACAAAAGATCCATATAGAGATGGATGGGCACAGAAAGGTTGAATTGAGATACGCCTATGGTATGTATATGCAGGTGGCTTCGGTGGTCATGTGTCATTCGATAATTGTTTGTGTGTAATATGTGTGTGTTGTGCAAATTCTGACCATAAATAATTACTGGAAACCAATTTGAACCAATCGATATATTAAATCTCACAATAGCTCTCTCATTAAATGTGATGTAGAATATGATAGGATGACACACAACTTTCAATAACTTGATAATAATCATTATTTTCATGACATTCAAAAAAAATGAATAATAAATAAACTGATGTAAAATGCAAAACATAAAATTTACGTTGAAAATGATATATATGTAATAAGTAGTATAAGATTCGTAAAACGGTATTTTTGTTGTTTAAAATAATATATAGTTTCTTCAATATTTGACCAATTTTCAATAATTCAATATCATTTCGAAAAAAAATTAGAGATCCAAACCAATAATAAGTGTGTGTTATGATAATCATCAAACGATTGAGATTGTTTTGAATTGAAAGATCATTTCTCATCAAGTTAAGACCAGATCAGAATTGAATTGAATTTTTTTTTGCAATAAAAATTCGTAATTTGCATTGAGGATAAAATTATTAATCAGTGATCATAATTTATCAGATAAATATCTAAAAAAATCAATGTCTTCAATACGAAAGTCAAAATTTATTCCACTTTTAATCATCAAAGAATACATGTCGGTGAAGCAAACTATTTATTGATCGATTATATTGAACACAAAAAGGATAGAGATTGATCATTAGGAAATTTTCATCTTCAAGAATTGATTCTGTTTGCGGATAATTCATACCATTATCTGTCATGACAAGCAAGACTTATTATTGTGCTGAACGATATTAAAAAAAACTGGAATTCTCTAATGGTGCAAATCATATAGTAATATGAGTGAATATTTTTTCACAGTTGAAATCAATATTCATCATCATTGATCATAAATAATTTGATTTCGGGGAACAAAAATTATAAAAAGCTTCAGGCATGAATTCAAAAAATTAGAGAAACATTTAAACCAGAACAAAATGGAAATTGAACATTCATCATTGGATTGATCATAGATAGATAGATTGATTGATTGTATTGTCATCAAATGCACAAAAAAAACGATTGAAATCAAATGTCGTTTTGATTAATAAATAGATAGATAAACACTCAGGAAATAAGCAACATAATATACAAAGAAAGCCACCAAAAATGTTTCTATTTCTTCATTCATAGATGCTAAATGGACTTGCGAGTGTGATAGAGATTCAATATTTTTAAAGCAGTTGATGGGAAAAAATAGATCTTTTAGTGATTATTTGAGGTTGTTGTTTCAATTATTGAATGAAATTTTCTCATTGCAAAATGGACATATAAAGTCATTGGATATTATTATTATTATCAAGACACAGAAAAATTCGATTGAATTGAGATAAAACCAGAAAAAGAGACAAGAAAACCAATTTGCTTAAATGATTGATTGATTGTTGTTCAATAGACTTGAAGAATGATAATCATATGATAACCACCATATATATCAATAAAAACAGGACATAAATCAAAACATTTAATCATCAACGATTCAAAAAAAAAAACACACACATACTCGATACGAGAATAAAGCCAAAAATAAAATATATTAAATCTTCATTCAAAAGTGGATAGATTGACGATGGAAAAAAAATAAGATATGTGAAGCGGAATGCAGTGATTGTCGGTTAGTGTGTATTGTAAAGAAAATTTCTATTTTCTCAGAGATTCAAATTCAAACACCAATTATGATAAATAGAATTATTATATTCTGGGATGCACTTTTTACTCTTCAAAGAAATTATGAAAAAAAACGATAAATGTAGTAGTAGAGGCAAACAATTTTTCAGGAATATATAAAAACACATCAGGATCAAAGATATCGATTAAACAAATCGGGTTATTAACCAATAACAATAAGTAGTAGTAGTAGTAGTGGTAGTAGTTCATCATTTTGCATTAAAATTGATTCGTGCATTAAGATATTCGATCAATTGTTATGTTATCAATAACCAAAAACAACAAAATTGACAGACCAATATTATTTAAAAAGGTGGATAATATTTCTGTTGTAAGTATGAAAATAATCAAAGCTGGAAAATGTAATTTATCTTGATATCATTTTATCATTATAATGAATTAATTTGGATGGAAATCTTTGAGTAAATTTTGTGAAAATAAAAGTCAATCCAAAAAAAAGAATGTAGAAGGTGGTAATTATCAATTGAATTTCATATTATTAAATTCAATATATATGATTGTTTTTCTTTAATAATAATCAACCATGATTAAAGAGAATAGATTTATTCTACGAATTTGGTCAAGGCAAAATGAAAAAAAATGTCGATCACAAAGAAAGTGAGTGAGAAAAGGTGGTAGTTGTTGTTTGAAAGCAGATATATGAAAAAAATAATTATATTTAGAAGCAATGACGAGTAAAGATCAAAATTTAAATTGTCAATATTAGTAGTAGTGGTAGATGAATATTTTCAATTTTTCAATTCACTTGTGCAAAAGATTCGTGCATCATTATAACTTTCAAACACATGAGAAGGAATAAATTATGACTTGAACATTTGCAAATCAGGACATTTTTTTTATAGAGACCAAAATGACAACGATAAATGGGTTAAAAAGTGTAGAATGATATTGATGATTATTTGAACGTTTATAACATGACAACAGCTGATACGATAACATTCATATAGACTTCACAATAAGATCAAAAAATCGCAATTATGATGTAAAGAAAACAAAAGTCAAAACTTTTGGGACTTTAAAAAAATGGAAAAAAACACCAAGACGAATAAATTCTTGTATAATTCTAGCTGAAAACAATCAACACTTTCTGAGTGACTAAAATCTTCATCATTATCATAAACATAGATTGTGGATAGATTTGAACACAATGAATTATCATAAAACTATCATTCAGATATATACAGAATAAATCAAATCTTCATTAAATGATAAACAGGCTGTAATATATTTTGTTCATTGACGTGATTCAATTGACAATTTCATGTAACTTGATTGATACCAAAAAAAAAATCAAAACTTGAAATCTAAACACTTGGATGAAACTTTAAATTCTTCAAATGACGAAAATCGATAACCAATCTTCTTATATTCGATATGTTAACACACACAATTTATATACATACGATTGAAACCATTCAGCATTCTTCATCACAATAAAAAAAACCTGAAAAACCATACATTTCGATAACGACCAATAATGAAAAATGATAATTTTCTTGAACCAAAAATTGTGAAACCACCAGGCGCACACATTTGACACAAAACACAGACACACTGAAGCACACACATGCATACACATACCACTAGATGGCGTATTTGTTGACCAATATTATCGGGATGTTTATTTTCTGATTTCTATATTCTTCATTTCGTATTAATCACTCTCATTTGTTCGAAAAACGGGCAATACGACCAAATATATCATCATATAAGATTTCATTATTATCGGATCATCCATCAATCAAACTGGATCATTAATCCAAACAAACATTGAACTGAATGGAAAACAAAATTCGACCACCACGACCATAACACACAAAACTCCTCAATCATCACACAATCTTTCTTTTTTGCTGTTTAAGGGAATAAAAAAAAGCGTTTTCGGTTCATAAAAAACATTTTAAAAGGCTACTTATCTTAGGTAAATCCGTGGATTTTCATCTTAGAATCTGACTCTCAACGTGAAAAAAATGGATTCAAACCGAAACGATAAATAAACAAAAAAAAATCGCCTAAAAATTGGATTGTATTCAGATTCATTTAGAATCTTCATTAACTGGACATCTAAATGTCTGGAACAAAAATCTATCAAAGGAGGTATGGAGAAAAGATTCCGTTGTTACAATATTTGTCTAGTCACTAATGCTAGATATGTTAAAATGAAAAAAACGGTACTTACCGAATACTATCTGGAATACCGCAGCCATCCACCACGAAGAATGGATTATAATTGATAATTTGTGTCCATTCAGAAATTCAGGACCAATGGAAAACCAAGAAAAACTTTCCAACATTTTCAAGAAGGCCACCATGAATGAATGATCATCATCAACGATGATGATGAAATAATATCATAAGCCTCGGCTTTGTTCCAAAAAAAAGTAGGAGAAAAATGAGGAGCCATTGGCAATGAGTCGGCCATCATGGATTTTATGGCAAAAAAAAAATTGATCAGCGAAAAAAAAAAAACTCGCAACGAAACCACTCGTTGGAAAGGGCAAAAGAAAACTGCGACGCAAATTGAGTAAATTCGACTATTTATATACTCAAAAAAAAATAGGAAATTTTCGTACTTATTTTCTCTATTAAAAACTCCTCCCATTATGTATTTTTTTTTTACCTCGATATCAACTACGTAAAACTCATAAAACTTAAAATACGCAACAATTTGTATAAATAAAACATTAAAATCTAATCAAACAATAAGAAATCATGAAATTTTCATTAAATTAAAAAAATTTAATTAATAATTATCAAAAAAATGAGTTAAAACATTAGAATTACTGATAAACAATTATGTCGTTGTTTATGAACAACAGGCAAAAAAAAAATGCATACGTGCCACCAAAAGTACGCATGCGCGCTCACTCTATTCAATAAAATGGTTGTTTTTTACACATTTCGGTTATTGTTTTGCGAAATTTCTAGAATTTTTCAAACGAATTTCTTTTCATTTTTTGTATACCGGAAAATCTCTGGATAACGGAAATCTGATCGATAATGAAATGCTATTGAAAGCTTAACCAAAATCATGTGATGGATATGATAACCAAAAAAAAAACAAAAAAAAGGGGATGTCAAACAAAAATCCGAGTAATCAATCAACCAATCAATTGATTACGTTTTAAATGGAAAATTTCCACGCTCACACACGCAAAAAGAGACCAAATTATCTTTTTTGGAACCATCACCAGAAAACTATTCCATTACCATTGAGTTATTTTTTGTTTTCCCAAATTTTTTCCCCTTCATATATGAAAGTGAATGGATATTTTGATGATTGAAGAAATTTAGGATTTAGGATGGAAAAAAAATTTCATAAATGACGCAATTGAAATGAAATTTTCTCATTCTTTTTTTTTCTATATTCTCGTCATAACATTTTTCATAAATGTACTGGTTGTTGTTGTTGTTGTTTTGTTTTTTCAAGGACATTCTCTGGCTATATATTGTGTGCATGATGTGTGTGAAGGGTAGATTTTTTTTTACATATATTGCATTTTGCCAATGTAATATTGTGCACACACACACAGACACACAGATGACTGAAATTGGACGATTTGACATCAATTCTTAATATAATCCTTCTCTCTTCTGTTCCATGAAAAGCCGGCTCTTTTCAATGAATCATTTGCAGACTGTATTCATTGATTTGTTTTGTTTTGTTTTTTTTTGCCATGAAGTAAAATTTGACCTCATTTTTTACGACAATTTCAGTCATTCATGTCGATTTGTCTGAAAAAATTATTATAACTGTATATGATTGTGAAAAGTAAAATTTTACGAAAGAGACAACCCAGGTCAATGATTAGTGTGTAATGATCATTATCGTCGTCGTCGTCGTCATCGTCGTCAACAATGTTTTTTTTTTTGCTTGTCCAAACATGGACGCAGAAAGCAAGTTTTTTTTCAGTTGCGTAGTCAAATTTCAATTTAGCAGCAGCGAAAATTGAGAGAAACCAGTTAAAGACGGAAATGGAATTGTGTTTTTAAAAATGATTTTTTCTCTTTTTTTTCTCAATTCATCATCAAAATAAAAAAAAAAGAAAAAAAAGGCCAATGTTTGTGCGTGTGTGAGTGATATATTCGAATTCCGGTATTGTAACTTTTTCGTGTACAGACACACACACACACAACATACACAGATGACGTACAAATTTTCAATAATCGATTATATCGGGATCGCCAATATCCCAATCAATTTTTTTAACCGTATCATCAATTAAATAGATTACAAAACGTGATAATAACATTATAATCAATGAAACCAATGTATAGAACCATAGTTCCATATCTGTGTGTGTGAAAATAATAAAGAAAATTTAAGAAAGAAAAAATTTATTTTTTTTTTTTTTGAAAAAGGAAAAAAAAATAAAAACCTAGACACAAAAATTTTATCGATATTTTCATTTCGTTTTATACATTTTTCATTTTGATGTTTATGGCCAAAGTCGTCGTCGTCGCCGTCGTTACCATAACGATGATGTTGGTGATGATGATGATGATGATGATGAATAGTGGATAAATGTTTTCGTTCCATAAATGTAAACAAATTTCTTGTGAATAATAACATTTCAATAATGAATATTATCCATAACGATTGTGATAATCGTACGGTTGATGATTTTGCTACAATCGATGATTGTTCATCATCAGTATCATCATCATCATCATTGTTTGTTATATTCAATAATGAAGATTTAGTTATTGGTCGATTTGTAAATGATGATCTTATTGATGTAAATAAAAATAATGATAAACATAATGAATAAATACATGTGACTAAATAATAGCCAATATTATAATGCATTGTATTTGGTTGTTGTCGATGTTGATGTTCACGTTCGGTTATAAATAATAAATTAATCGTTGTGAATATAATCCAACCAACACTAAATGCCGTGATTAGACCCAATGATGATGACATTAATAATTGTTTATAAATTGTCATTTCTAATTTTGAACGAATTAGAAATTTTTCATTCAAACCACGACCACGACCACGACGATGACGGCTGATATTATGATGATAAGTTTCTTCTTGAGACATTTGTTTTTTTTTTTGAAAAAGAATTGCGATAAATAAAAAACTATAATTCTCCACTAAATCAGTAAAAATATCGATATAAATTATTGGCTCGAATCATTTTCACAATTATTGTTGTTGTTGGTGGTGGTGGTTCGAAAATTAAATTACAATCTCATCCAATGAAGCAATGGCTGTACGCATTGATGTTAAAAATGTTTGCTGTTGTTCAGGTAATTGTTGTTGTTGTTGTTGCTGCTGCTGATGTTGATTATTATAATGTTGCTGCTGTTCCATTTTATTTCCAACACAATTCAATGTATCAATAAATTTATCTAAATTATCCTGGGTAACTGGTCCATATTCATATTCTTGTATTGGTTGTATAGTGGTAGTAATAGCAGCACCACTATTATCATCATCTGTAGTATTGATTAAATTATCAACCAATTCCACTGGTAAACCGTCCGGTATTTCATTACCAATATGGTCAACTATATTCTCTTTAAGACAATCAAGTATTTGATGTAATCTTTCATTAGAATGACCATCTTTTTCTACTTCTGATTCAAGTCGTTCGGTTATTTCACGCATATTTTCAATATGTTTTGCTGATATAGCATTTCTTTCTTCATATTCGGTTGTAAATGAACGAAAATTTCTTAGCTCTTGTTCCCGCATTTTATTATGTTCAAGAAATTCTTCCGTATATATTGGTATATCAATTATAGATTGTCTTGATGATTTTGATTCCAATATTGATGCCAATGAATTTGATGTTGAATTTTTATTATTATTATTATTCATCATTGTGGAAGCCAAGGTATTTATTGGTGGATTATTTTGAGCAATTGCATAATCTACATATATTCATAGATGATGTGCGTTGGATCATAAATCAACTAGACGTCAATTTTTTCGAAATTAATTTCAATACAAATTTAAAAACTTACTGTTCGATTGTTGATGATGTGGATGATTTGGTTGCAATGGAACCGGAACAGGACAACCACTTGCCATCGGGCCACCAGCATTCATCATCATAGTTGTCGTCGTTGGATTAAAACGTTGCTGATTCGAATATTGCTGTTGATGATGTTGTTGTTGTTGCGGTGGTGGTGGTGGTGGCGTTGGATGTTGTTGATAATTAAAACCACCAGTATTGGCAGGACCGGATACTTGATGTTGTTGTTGTGTCATATTAAAATTTAATTGTAAATTGTAATTTGGTGGCTGTTGTTGTTGATAATGACTATTCATCATCATCATCGATGATTGATGTTGTGCTGATGATGGTTGGCCAACAAATGGACCGGCTGTATTACGATTCCATAGCTGCTGCTGTTGTTGTTGTGGATGATGATGTGTTTGATCATATTGTAAAGGATTCTGATTCAAATGTGATAAATGTCCACCCCCACTACCAATATTTTGATTATAATATGGATGATGATGATGATTTGAATTCGATGATGTTGATGATGATGACGACGATGTGGAATGCATTTGTGGTGGTGGTGGTCCATTCATCGTTGTTGTTGTTGCTGATGATGACGATGGATATTTAGATGTTGTTGTCGTTGTTTGATTATAATTTGTTGGTGGACCATAAGGATTTGGTGCATATTGTTGCTGATTAATATATTGTGATGATGATTGATGCTGATGATGTGCATTATATTGTTGTTGTTGATAAAGATTCGATTGTGGTGGTTGTTGTTGTGGATAATGTTGTTGACTTGATGATGATGATGGACTCGATATCATTGATCCAGGATCCATTGTTGATGATTGTTGTTGTGTTTGTTCCATTTGTTGATATTGTTTAGCACGTTGTTTACGTTCCATAAATTCTTGATATGATTCTGATCTTTGATATTCATGTAATTCTTTTAAATATACTTCTTTTGCACGTTCAGCTTCATCTAGATAGGATTTTTTCTCCTCCTGATTCATTGAACTCCATTCGGCAGCCAATTTTTTTGTTATTTCAGCAAATGTTAAATCAGGATTTTCTTGTTTAATTCGTTCACGATTTGCATTTAAAAAACGAACATAACCATTTAATGGCATTCTTGGTGCATTCAAATCTTTAGTACGTGGACCACGACGTTTACGTTCTTCGGGTGTTTTACGACGAACGTATTTTCGTTTCTGTGATTGTTGTTGCTAAACAAGTGCAAATACAAGAAAAAAAGATAATGAGATGATTTTTAAAACATGCAAAACTTACTTGTCGAATTTGTTCGGATTGTGGATCAAATTGATCAATCACACCACCACCAACATTAGTGTTGATCATATCATTATTAGTTTGAGCCATCATTGATGATTGAATACCAATACCCATCTGATGAGAATGAGGATGATGATGTGAATGTGGATGGCCATGATGATATGATGATGATGATGATGCTGGCATATGACCAGATCGTAATTGTTGTTGTTGTTGTTGATGATGATTATGAGGATACGTATGGGTCATCATACCGGATGTTGCCGATGTATAAAGCTCTTCGTCATCCGGCACATCTTCACTATATTCATCTGTTGACATTTTTTTTTTTTTTTTTAAATAGAAAAAAAAATTTTCAAAGTTGACAATTTAACTTTTTTTTTTTGATTTAAAAGATGAAAAAAAAACAATTTTTTTCATTCGAATTCAAATCAGCTGATTTATTGTCCAATATCTTTTATTGGATTCGAAATGAAAAAAAAACGAAATATTTGTATCGAAATCAATTTGAAAAAATTGCAGAAGAAAAAAAAATTTGGATAACAAAAAAAAATGGAGCCTTATGTTGTGTGTGCGTGTTTTTTTCTTTTTGCCACAAAAACCCCGAGTTTGTGTTGTGGAAGATAAATTCCGCTCACACGATGGCAATATTGGCACTCGATGATATAGTAGTTCGTTTGGCTCACCACTTGGTGGCGGTAATTTCGAATTTTATTTTTTTATTTACATAAAAATGATGATGATGGATGGATGGATTCAATCACAAGCTGCTCTTTAATCATCAAGCGGCAGATCTATTTCATTAAATCGTCATAATTTATTTGTTTTTTTCCTCTTAATTTTAATGCGATAATCGACCAGAAAAAAAACAGTACAGAAGCTATTCATTTTCACATCATCATCATCATCATCCATTACCATTGTTGTTACATATGGTAAATATTTTCTCCTCGAAAAAACTCGAAATTTTCATCTGTCAATTTGATTGGTATATACCTATAAATAATTTGTATATCTAGCGATTTTCTTTTCTGTTTCAATTCGTTATTATATACCTGGTTTATTTGACAGTTTTTTTCCATCAAAAAAAAACACAAATCTCATTTGACATTGAATTGTATTGTCGTTAATCATTCAATTCCATCATCACCATCATCATAGCTCCTATATATAAAATAGCATTTCGTTCAATGACATGATAATGATGATAAGCTCTATATATTTGCGACTATAGAACGATTGTGTATAGCTATATATATACATTGAGGATAGTGAGCGGCCTGTTCAAGATTCCATGACGCCAATCATTTTTTTCTTTCTGGTAGGCGTCATACAGTCTGGCCAATATTTTTTTTTTTGTTCAACACATTCATTTGTGATTCATTATTTGTGAAATTTGTTTGAGAATTATCATTACTAATTTCATTTTTGTTTTTGCTTTTAAATTTATAGAGAAACTGACCACCATCATCACCGAAAATGGGTTCATTAATGCGATCAGAAGAAATGAAATTCTGTCAGATGTTATTACAATCTGAAACAGCTTATAATTGTATATCTGAATTGGGTGAACTTGGCCTCTGTCAATTTCGTGATGTTAATCCAAATGTAAATGCTTTTCAACGAAAATTTGTTAATGAAATTCGTCGTTGTGATGAAATGGAACGTAAATTACGTATGTGTAGCTGATGCTGATGTTTTTTTTCAAAAAAAAATTGATTACTTTACACCAACCATTTAGGTTACCTGGAGAAAGAGATACGTAAAGATGGCATTGAAATATTGATGATTGGTGATCCACCGGAGGCACCGCAACCACGTGAAATGATTGATTTAGAGGCAACATTTGAAAAATTGGAAAATGAATTGAAAGAAGTGAATGCAAATGCTGAAGCATTGAAGAAAACATTTCTGGAATTGACCGAATTGAAACATATTCTCAAACAAACACAACAATTTTTCGATGAGGTATGGATGAATCTGATTTTTTACCACAAAAAAAACAAAACAAAACAGCTATCGGTAGAATTTTCTTTTTGTTTTCGATTGATTGGTTTTTTCCCATTCCTTTTTTATTCATTTCTGATTATCATTTCTCATTTTTTCCCAATTTTTTTTCATTATGTTCGGACCAAACGATAAATGAACCGGGATTTTCTTTTTTTTATTTCAATCATTTTTTTCGGGTATCCTTTTTTTTAATTCTATTTTGTCTTTGTTTTTTAAATGTTTGGTCCGATTGTTTTATTTTTTCGTTGATTTTTGTTGTTGTTGAAATTATTATTATTTTCATTATCAAAATGCAAAAAAAAACAAAAACAAAAAATTTTTTTTTGCATGATGAAACATTTGTGAATTGAAAACTGATAAAAAAGGTTGATCAAATGCAGATGCATGATACAAGTATGGGCGATGATAATATCCATCTATTGGGCGATGAAGGATTACGTGCCGGTGGACAAGGACCATTAAAACTTGGGTAAGTTTTTCATCTATTTTTTCAAATTGATTAACGGGTTTTTTTTATGTTTCAATAGATTTGTTGCCGGTGTTATACTACGAGAACGTATACCTGGATTCGAGCGAATGTTGTGGCGTACATGTCATGGAAATGTTTTCCTAAAACAAGCATCAATCGATACACCATTGGAAGATCCATATACTGGTGATAATGTTTATAAATCAGTGTTTATCATCTTTTTTCAAGGTGAACAATTGCAGACTAAAGTGAAGAAAATATGTGAAGGGTAAATTCAACACGAATTTTTTTTTCTCAAATTGTTTTCAATCTTGTCTTTCTCACTAGTTTCCGTGCAACATTATATCCATGCCCGGAACGTGTAACTGATCGTCGTGAAATGATTACAGGTGTCATGTCACGTATCGAAGATCTCAATACTGTGCTATCACAAACACAAGAACATCGTTATCGTGTTCTAATGGCTGCTGCTAAAAATGTTCGTAATTGGTTTATAAAAGTACGAAAAATCAAAGCTATCTATTATATATTGAATATCTGTAATCTTGATGTGACAACCAAATGTTTGATCGCTGAATGTTGGGTACCAACATCGGATTTTGAACGTGTTTGTCAAGCTGTTCATAATGGTTGTTCACGATCTGGATCTACAATTCCACCAGTTATATCACCAATGGAACCAAAAGAAACGCCACCAACCTATAATCGAACCAATAAGGTTACTAGTGGATTTCAGAATATTGTCGATTCATATGGTGTAGCTACATATCGTGAAATTAATCCAACACCATTCACAATAATAACATTTCCATTTTTATTTGCCGTTATGTTTGGTGATGCTGGTCATGGCTTGTTAATGGCAGTATTTGCTGCATGGATGGTATTGAAAGAACGTAATCTTCAATTACAAAAAAATCCAAATGAAATATGGCTAATGTTTTTCAATGGGCGTTATATGATTTTATTGATGGGATTATTTTCCATTTACACTGGTCTCATGTATAATGATATCTTTTCCAAATCAATCAATATATTTGGTTCATCATGGAAGGTGAATAAGATTAAAAATCTCAAGGATCCTTATATATCATTGGATCCAGAAAATAAAACAAGTACATATCTATTTGGTATTGATCCGGTTTGGCAATTGGCATCGAATAAAATTCTCTTCCTGAATTCATACAAAATGAAACTATCGGTCATAATGGGAGTGGCACAAATGTTTTTCGGTGTTCTACTAAGCTATTTTAATCATCGATTTTTCGCAAAACAATTGAACGTATTGTGTGAATTTATTCCACAAGTTATATTCATGTTGAGCATATTTGGCTATATGAATCTATTGATCTTTGTTAAATGGATGAAATATGATCATTCAACAGCTAGTGATGCACCATCCATATTGATCAATATGATCAATATGTTTCTAATGAAATATGTGGATGAGGATGATAAAACGCAGCCAATTTATCTAAAAACATGGTATAGTGGACAACGATTCTTTCAAACAATATTATTATTATCAGCATTGATGTGTGTACCATGGATGTTGGCAATAAAACCATATTTATTGAAGAAACAAAATGATTTAAAATTACGTTATCATCCACCTGGTGATCAAATTATTGCGCAAACAAATGGTGAAACTGTAGCTGTACAAATGGAAAATGGACCGGCTAAATCATCTGGTGGTGGTCATCATGGTGGTGGTGGTAGTCATGATGAAACGTTTGATATGGGTGAAATTGTTGTTCATCAAGCTATACATACGATTGAATATTGTTTAGGTGCTATATCGCATACTGCTTCGTATCTACGATTATGGGCACTTTCATTGGCTCATGCACAACTTAGTGAAGTACTATGGTCAATGGTATTTCGTATAGGTCTACAAGGTGAAGGCATTAGTGGTGGTATATTCATGTTTGTCGTATTTGCATTCTGGGCATCATTAACCGTTTCCGTACTATTGGTTATGGAAGGTTTAAGTGCATTTTTGCATGCATTACGTTTACATTGGTATGTATTGATTAGGTTTTTTTTTGAGTGAAAAAAAATTAACATTTCCTTTTCTTTCCCCCCACTATTTTTAGGATTGAATTTCAAAGTAAATTCTACACTGGTACTGGCTATGCTTTTTCACCATTTTCATTCAAAGAAATTTTACTGAATCCAACAGAAAGTGGTGATACTATCTATAATTGATTGAATGAATATCATCATCTATCTATAACAACAACGTTGTTGTTGTTGTTGTTGTTGTTGTCGTCGTCGAAAATTGAATGAATTTTACTAATAATAGCAAAATAATACTCTCACTCCACACGGGTCGAGTAATAATAATACACAAGTGAAAGAATATTTGATTTTTTTTGTCTGTTTATTTGTTTGTTTGTTTAATGTTTGATTCACACCATAATTTCAGTAGCTTTAAAATTGTCTAATAATAATCTGAGAAACAAAAAAAAATGAATTTCGAAATGAAATGAAAATAATAAAAAAATTTATTTCTAAATCAAATTCTTTATCCATTTTCTTTCACATTTTCTGTGCTAACAATGATAAAAGACCAGAATCCGGTGCCGTTTCCATAATCAATTTTTGTACGTCACGAAATTTTGGATTCGATGCATCTGATACTAATCCACTGTATTAGGATAAAAAAAAACGGAAAAATAAAATCGAATTCTTCTCAATGTAAATAGCATAACAATATATTTACAGTATAACCGATTCAGATGTTGTTAACCAAGCACCAGCTTGTTTCATACGTTCAAATGCAAACATTCTATCGACCATTGAACGTGAACTACATGCATCGACAACAACATGGACATCATATCCGGCTTGCATTGCTTCCAATGCTGTTCCTTGGACACATACATGTGTTTCAATACCACAAAGAATGATATTCTTTACATCTGGATGTTGTTGTCTCAATCTTTCGATTACATCGCTGGTAAGCATTGAAAATTGTGTTTTAGCAATCGGTTGAATATCTGGATATGCAGTTAATCCAAGTTCTTTGACTGTTGCACCTAATCCTTTTGGATATTGTTCAGTAGCAATAACTGGAACATCTAATAAACGTGCTGCACGTAAAAGACGTGATGATACCTGTACAACGGCATCAAAATATTGTATGTTGGATCGAAATTTTTCCTGCAAATCACAAATGAATAATGCACTTTGTTTTTGTAATAATTTTCCAACATTTCGACATGCTGATGCTGTTGTTGTTGTTGCTGTTGCCATTCTCTTCACTTTAATTTGTAAATAAAACAAAACAAAAACAAAAAAAAAACAGAAAATCGAATTGGGTACATAGACAAAAGAGTCTATTCTTTTTTTTCAATTTGTTGTGGTTGTTTTGACGACGTTAAAAAAAAAGAATATTGAGACCGGTTTTTCGTGATAAGATTATTTTTGATCGATTGATATGACCGCCGTCGTCACTATGCCTATGTGATTGATAAGTTTTTTTCAAATATAAAATCAATGCAAAAAATGTGGGAAAATGAGCCAAAAAAAAAAATTCGTGTTTGTACCGCTCGTTGTTGTTGTTGTTGTTGTTGCTGTTTCGAAGGAAATTTTGCACATAAACAAACAGCTGACTTTCAAAATACACATCCACTCCCATTTGTTTATACATTGCTAGTGTTCGTTTTTTTTCTTTCTTCTCACTGAATGAAAATTGAATCAAAACCGAAATATCGTGTTTTTGCTGTGTGTGTGTGTGTGTTCATATCGGTTTTACATCATCATTATCACATCACATCATTGTTGCCTTCTTCGAGCTGTTTTTTTTCTCTATTTTAAATTTCATGAATGTTAAATTCAAATTAAAATTCGAACATGGCCGAAACGAAAATTCGAATTCAAATTCCCGGCATTAATTGTATGAGTTGTGTAAATCATATCAAAGAACATTTACGACAAAATTATCCTAATCAAATTCAATATGATGATCCCACTAGTATCGAAGTTGATCTAAATGCCAAAATATTAACATTTAGAATTATGGATTCAAAATTTACGGCATCACAGCTACAAAAATCCATCACATCGATTGATGAACAAAAATTTGTTTGTTCAATTCTTTCTAGCGATGATGATGAAGATACGATCTCGAAAACAACACCTCCACTGGTTAGTAGTCAAGAATCATGCCAAACCGATTTGTCAACTGTGCCATTATTGAATCGTCAACAATCGAATCAAAGTTCAGTAGCCATAAACATGAACAAATCAATGATTTCGCAAAGAAAATGTTTTGTTTCCATACAGGGTATGTCCTGTTCAAGTTGTGTGGATAAAATTGAAAGTAAATTGAAGAAAACACCGGGAATTATTTCCTGCCAAATTGGATTGATAACAGCTCGTGCTGAGATTGATTTTGAACCAACGGTGATAAGTAGTGAGAAAATTATCGACATATTAGACGATATGGGCTATGATGTGTCATTAATCTCTGTGATCGATTCTAATCAACAATCGGAGCTTCGTTTAGATGTGATGGGTGTAACATCCGAAAAGGAAGCAAAAACCATACAAACATCTATCAAAGAATTGATCGGTGTTTCAATGGCCACGGTTAATCGTGAAACAGGCCGAACATCAATCGTATATTATCCAAATGTAATTGGTCCACGAAAAATTGCTGATCAAATCATTGGACTTGGATTCACCGTACATACAATCAATTCATTTGATCCGGAAAAATTTACTGAAACATTGAAAAAAGAAGTGGCTAAATGGCGACAATCATTTTTGATTTCATTAATATTCGGCATACCGACTATTATTGCTATGATTTATTTTATGTACATTTCACCTTTGATTGAAAATCAAGATGACATGATTGTTCATCAACGTTGTTGTGTAATACCTGGATTGAGCCTTGAAAATCTAATCCTGTTTTGTTTGTCAACACCAGTACAGATTTTTGGTGCCCGTTATTTTTATATCCAGGTAAGTTATGGATTTTTTTTTTTAATTTTTTTTTCTGTTTTCTGCGTTCAAATCATTTTAGTGTAGAAATAGGTTAGGCAGAGATGTGTGTGTGTGTAGGGTATAAATAGGTGGCGTCATGTGATTCGAAAAAAAAAATTATAAAGGATTCAAAACATTTTGAAAATTAAATTATTACAAATGTAAAATGTCACCATCGGTCGAACCAAAAGAACGTGTTTATGAAACAATTGAAGATGTCAAAGGTGATGGTAGTCCTTGTTCGGCAATACGTGAAGAATTGAAATTTTGTATACGTAATACGGATTGTGTTAAAGAGTTACGTATGACACCAAAAGAATGTCTGAAAACGAAACATCCATCTGTACCGGACAAATGTCATCGTCTTGCATATCTTTTTTTTGAATGTAAACGTTCAGTTCTTGATACAAGAACACGATTCCGTGGCCGTAAAGGATATACAGATGAATATAGTAGCAAATAGAATGATAGTAAATGTAATGTTTTAGCTTATGATGATTGTAATTTCGATATAGAATAATAATTTTGTATGTAAATAAAAAAAAATGTTCAAACAAAAAATTCTGAATCTGTTCTCATTTATTTCATTTTAGGCATTCAAATCATTACGAAATGGCCATCTAAGCATGGATGTATTGATCACGTTGGCTACGACAATCGCCTATCTATATTCGGTCGGTGTTGTCGTTTATTTTATAATCACAGATCAACGACAAAGTCCAATGACATTTTTCGATACACCACCAATGTTACTTGTGTTCATATCGTTAGGACGATGGTTAGAACATATGAATCGTCTTCAAACAACTGAATATATTGTCAATTTAATGTCATTGCGGCCAGTGAAAGCAACATTATTGGAATTGGATCGAAATGAACAAAAACCGATAATGGATGGCTTAAAAATGGGAGATGAATTGCTTGTCGTGAAAAATGAAAGAATAATCGATATTGATCTGGTGGAAAAAGGTGATTATCTTCGCGTACGGCCTGGTGAACGTATACCAACCGATGGACGTATGATTGGTGGTGAAGCTATGCTTGATGAATCATTCATTAATGGTGAATCAATGCCTGTAGCGAAAAAATCCGGCTCAATTTTACTTGGCGGATCAATCGTATCAAATGGAACGGTTGTGATGGTCGCCACAAATGTTGGTGCCGATTCACAGCTATGTCAGATTGTTAAAATGGTTGAAAATGCACAAACGACAAAAGCACCGATTCAACAACTAGCTGATCGAATATCATCATATTTCATACCGTTTGTCATCATAACGTCATTGATTGTTTTTTTTATATGGCTTTGGATTGGACCAAAATTATATCAACTAATTTATTCATTGAATCCGAATTTTTATGCACAAATGACTGCCACTGAAGTTGTCATACAATTTGCTTTTCAAATTGGCTTGAGTGTTTTAATTATATCTTGTCCATGTGCTTTGGGTATTGCAACACCAAGTGCCGTTATTATTGGCACTGGAATTGGTGCAATCAATGGCATTCATATCAAAGGAGCTGAACCATTGGAACGAGCACAACGATTGGATACGATAATATTCGATAAAACTGGAACATTAACTTATGGAAAACCATCTGTTACGAATCTAAAATTAACATACAGATTTACGAAACAATCTTTTGATTCATTTGCAAGAAAATTAATCATTATGATAGGCATGGCTGAAGCTAATAGTGATCATCCGATCGCTGTATCGGTGGCTAATTTTGCCCGTTCTGTACTTCGAATGGATACCGATGCCAGTTTTGGTCAATTGAATAGTAAATTCAAATTAGAAGCCGGTCTTGGCATTCGTTGTCAAATTGAACGTAATCATTTAAAATCATTCGAATCATCATTAATCAATTCATCGAATAATAGTGAAATTTCTAGTCCTAAATGGTTGGCTGAAAATTTCATTTCCTATGCATCGTATATTGATCCAGCTAATAAAACGGATCAAAAATTTTTATTGGATGACAAATTTTTCGATAATGTTCAATCATATAAAATCATCATCGGTAATATGCGTTGGATGAAAAAGAACAATATTCCTGTGGAATCAGAATTTCAAAATGAAAATGATCGACTTGAACATCAAGGCGAAACTGTTTTTAATGTTGCAATAAATGGTAAAATTCTTTGTCTAATATCAGTGGCTGATACTGTCAAACCGGAAGCTTTATTGGCCATTTATACATTGAAAAATCGTTTCAAACTAGACGTAATGCTATTGACTGGTGATAATGTTCGTTCAGCATTAGCCATTGGACGTAAAGTTGGTATCAATCATATCTATGCAGAGTTATTACCACAACATAAAATGGATAAAATTAAACATCTACAATCACAAGGATTAAAAGTAGCAATGGTTGGTGATGGTATTAACGATGCACCGGCATTAGCACAAGCCGATTTAGGTATTGCCATTGCTAAAGGTACAGATATTACAATGGAATCGGCTGATGTTGTCCTTACAAAGGCAAGTGTGGTGTAACCATTTTTTTTTTTTTGTTCTATTCATTAATTTTTTTTTCTCTTTTCCCTTTCACTCATCATCAGGATGATCTATTAGACATTGTTTCGTGTATTGATTTATCAACAAAAACTATGCGACGGATTCGTATCAATTTTCTTCTTGCATTCATCTATAATGTGGTATTCATTCCGATTGCTGCTGGTATATTCATTAAATTTGGCATGATTCTACAACCATGGATGAGTGGTGCTTGTATGGCATTCAGTTCAATATCTGTAAGCTGTTCATCATTATTATTGCGACGTTATCGTAAACCAACTAGACGACAAATTGAAACAGATGATTATCATCGTTATAAATCGCGTGTAAAATTACAGAATCATGGTGTTACATTTCCAACAATATCATCATCATCACCATCATCAGCATCGATAATGGATCTAGATAAATTATCCATTCATAATGCACATAATCTCATAGATAATGGTGTAACTAAAGTGGATCATCTTTATCGACCAAAATCAATGGTTAAAATCATGTCATTATCACGACAGACAAGTAATGAATCAGCTACATCAAGTGATAGTTCTTCAAATGATAATTATGAAAATGTACGTCTTATCAAGATGAATAAAGATGATTCAAACAGCAATAATAATGTTCAGATAATGCAATCATCAGCAACAAATCGACCTACAAATGCAGCTACGGATATGAATGATCCAGATTCAATGGTTTAAATTATCATTATGGAAATCAATTTACACTTTTTTTTTATATATATGTATCCACATTGTTTTTTAGATTAAATTCAATATTTTGTATGTTTGATGATTCGAAAAATAGCATTTTACTCATTACCTTGAATTTTTGATTATAACCAAGAAATAAAAATTTAAAATTAGAAATTTAAAAATCTACTATAAAATCGTAACCACGCACTTGTTGCTTTTGAATTTGGTTATTTTTTTTTCTCTTGAAAAAGTGTGGTTAAATTTTTTCAATTGAAAAAAATTGACATTAATTTAATGATGAGAAAATTCAATTTTTTTTTCTATTCAGGAAATGTTTTGTCGAAAATTTTGCAGTGCCATTTCAAAGAAGCCATTCATCATCAATCAATTTGTTCGAATTGAAAAACAAAAATTTGTAACGACAAAAATGGACGATATAATTGAACAAGCCAAACAGAATCGACAATATGAATATGATGAATTTCGTTCATATTTTTCAACAATTTTGAATTTAATTTGTGAAAACAACAATGATCATCAAGATGATGATGATGATCATCATCATCATCATCGAAAATTTCCAAACATATCAATCACAAGTGATTGGTTTCAACGAATGCTTACATATAATGTACCAAATGGAAAATTAAATCGTGGCCTATCGGTTGTCGTATCATATCGTATATTGAAACCGAATGCAACATCTATGGAAATGGACAATGCTCGTTTATTAGGTTGGTGTATGGAAATGTTTCAAACAAGTTTTCTAATTATCGATGATATTATGGATGAATCAATTACACGAAGACGACAACCTTGTTGGTATCGTTTGGTAAGTTTTGCAAATATTAGAAACAAAAAAAAAATTCAATTCAATGATTTTATTCATAAAGAAGAAAAAAAAATTAGACAATTGATTGATGTCCATATGTATAAATTACCTATAAAGGTTAATCAATAATAAATGTGGGAGAATGAAAACAAAGTCTATCTGTTTTCGTTTATTCAAAAAAAAAATAAACGAATAAAGGAGCGATATATATTTAGGCCATAAACAATTGTGTGAATGAATGGCCTCCAATGGAAAATTATCTTTGAATTTATATATGAAATAATGTATTTCAAAAAAAAAACGAAACGAAACAAAATAAAGAAATAAATTGAATGAACTGAACTGAACAAACAAACAAACAAACAACGAGATAAACTTGTGTTCATGTGTGTTTCGTGGTGCTGATGGTTGTTGGTTGGGGTGAGCACTTTGAAATTTTTTTTTTGTTTTCTTCTATATATTTCTCTGACAAAAAAAAAATCAATCAATATATATTAAATTCAATGGTGAAATCAAATGTGCAAAAAACAAAAAAACAAAATTCAAACTTTGAACAACAACAACAACAACAACGAAAATAACAACGAAAGTTGCACTTGAATCCTGGAGATAATAATTTGTTTGTTTCGAATTGGATGAAAAAAAAAATTTACATTCTTTTATATGATCCAAATGATTTCAATCGATTGATTGATCCATTTTTTTTCTTTCGTTTGGGATTTGTTTTGTTGTTACAAATAATGTAGGAAAATAATTTCACAATTTCAGTTTCAATTTTTACATTATTTTTTTTTTTGCACTTGTTTGTGCATCTTGAAGATTATGATGATGATGATGATGGTGAAAAAAAAAATGAAAACAAAATTTATGAAAAACAGATTAGGCCAATATTTACTGGACATCTGTTTTTCAGTTTGTTTTTGTTGTTGTTTTGAACAATTTGTAAAAAAAAATGACCGCAGCATGTGTTCATAACAACAACAACAAACAACGACAGCTTTTTTAAATGTGGTCATTATCGAATCAAATGAACAAAAAAAAAAAAAAATTTTATAGTTCGTGAGATTTATTTTTTATTTTGTTTTTCTTTTCACTCTTCATTGGATACCTGTGACGAGTGAGAACCAACCAAACCAATTAAGTGATAAAAATCCACCTGATTCATCATACAGAAAAAAAAATGAAATGACAACAACAACAAATTGATACGGAAAGAAAAAAAGCTGAGAGCTATTAACATCGAAATAATTTTTGGTTTTTATTTAACGATTTTGTTGCTGTTTGTTTGTTTTTTGTTTTGACCTCATCCACACACACACAGTGAACATAATTCATCCACATGAAAATGATCACTTTTGTATATAGATACATTGACAATATAATATATATACTCATTATACAACAGTCAATTTTTGTGTAAATGAAAGATTAATTAGAATGGATATGAATTTTTTACGAAACACATACACACACGAAATAAAAAAAACATGTAAATTGTTCAATTTATCACAAAAAAAAAATTTCATAAATTTTTGCTCGTTTAAGTGAATTTTTAATTTTTGCTGATGAGAATCGTGAGAGATTAGATGGATTTAGATTTTTTTTTTGTTTTTTTTTTTGTTTTCCTACACAAATGACATATATTGGCCATTTGAAAAAAAAACAGATACTAATCAGATGATGAAACTATCGCCATTCATTGAGGTTATATAATAACCACAATTCGATTGACAGATTAATTATTATATATTTGCACATCACAAAATTGTGATAAACAAGAAATTAATTTTCAAATTTTATAGTCGAGTTTTTCAATTTTTTCAATTTTTTTTCGTAATGAAAATTTTTCTTTTTTCAATGAATGTATAATTCCATTTTCGAGGAATCTTTTTTGTTGTTGTTGTTGTTGTTGTTGTTGGACAGACTTCAGATATCGATGATAACCTTGAACGGGTAGTCTATATGAATCGAAGAGCAGAGAGAGAGACGGAAAGAAAAAAAGGGCCATTGAATGGCAAAAGCAAAGCAAATTTTTTTTTTTTAGTTTTGAAGATAAACAAACAGAAAAACTGAAACTAAGGTAAACTTGTACTGAATTTAAAATTCATCATCATAATGATGTTGATGATGATGATGATGATGAAAAAATTATCAATGACATCATCAGACATAATTACATCATCATCAACATAGATGAATGTTGATGTAGATTATCATCATCAAAAAAAAAAAAAAAAAAAAATTCGATTCGATGACTGACTTTTTTTTCATTGATAATCAAAACAACGTGCACGTTTTTTTTATGGAACAAAAATTAGAACATCATCATGATGATGTTTAGAATATCATCATTTCATGTTCCAAACATTACCATGTTCATCATTAAATTGGTAATTTTAATGATGATGATGATGTTTATGACGGAAGACATTAGCCATAAATTTGATAACAATTTTGTCCAAAATGATGAAAATTGTATTTTTGTCGTTACTCTCTGTTTAACAAGAGAAAAAAAAACGGAAAATCTCTCTTCCATAATCAAGGTTCCTGTGATGATATAATCTTTTAAAATTTTAGGATCGATCGATAGATAATGTTGATGATAATTAGAATGAAATTAGTCATCTTTCTATATAATGCTCAATGACAAATTTTTTCGAATCTACATATTGAATGATGAGATTTAAATCTAGATCTTTTTTCGTTTTCGTTTTCACTTTTGAAAACAATTTTGAATTTGATCTCTTCAAAATTGCTCTTTAATCATCATCATTTCTTCCTGTGTCTTGCAAAAATTCATCAAGTGTTTTTTTTCTGAATTACTTGAGAAGGCTCTATTGAAACAATAAAAAAAAACAAACAAACAAAACAAATTCAGACACACACACACGCATACACAATTTGATTCGATATCAAATTGAATTATAATTTTTTCATCGATCAATTTGATCGAATGAATAGACAAATGAATGTCCACAACACACACACACACACACCAATAAAGGTTGTCAAATAATTTATTTTTGTATATAGGATGCATAGTTTGAAAAACATTAATCAACATAATCCTTGATCCATCATAATCATCATCATCATCATCATCAACATAATCAACACGTTTTTTCATCCAATTCAATGCAATTCACTTGAATTCAATTTTCAAAATATTCAGAGAAGAAAAAAAAACGGTTGCCACCGTTATTCGATGTTGATAATCAAAGGTTGTTTTCTTTTCATCTTTCTCCAATATCCACTGAATTCATTTCATTTAAAATATTCCATTCTATATACACAATTATGATGATGACGACGACGACGACGACGACCTTATAGGCAACACACAAACACATTCACCATTCGAATTCAGTTGAGAAAAAAATGAAAGGGAGCAACAAAACAAAAGACAAGGATTTCGAAATTTTTTTTTCTCGTCTCTCAATGGATGATGGATGAATGAATGAAACATTTTTCCGTTGTTGTTGTCAAAATTCAATATTTAGACCTATGAAAAACAATTTTTTTTTCATCCACAAAAAAGAAGAATATTCAGAATTATTACAAATTACGAAAGACACACACTTGTAAAGTGGGTTTTTATTTATTTTTTTTTTCAAAAATTTTTTTTTTCACTTTAGAAAGACAAAAGGTATTTTTTTTACTTTGAGAATGACAATGTTTTTTTTTGGGGGGGCGGAGAGGGAGTTGTATCACTTTTAACAAAAATTAAATTCATTTTTTAATGTTGTTTTTTGTTGTAGATCGATTGAATGAAATGTGTCTGTGTGTGTTTTGTATTGAATATTAATGATTATGATTATATATTGATGATGATTACATTGAGAGAAAAGGAAAAAAAATCAACAAAAACCAATATTGAAAAATAAATCCAGATCAAGATGTTTTTTTTCCCTTTTTGACATATAAAAGAATATAATTAAGATAACAGAAATCCATGATGATGATGATGAAGAAATTTCAGAAAGGCAAAAAGGGGTGATGTATATATTGAGTATGAAAGTGTGGGTGGTGAAAAAAAAAATGCCAAGCGAGCGAGAGAGAGAGAGATAGAGAGTGATGATAAAACAAAATAAAAATTGAGCGAAAATGAATCACACAATAATAAAAAACACAACAACAGATAAATCATTCATCATTGATATAAATGTCTGATCGATTGGTTAGGTTGTGTGTGTGTGTGTGTGTGTGTTTTTTCAGTCAATATTGTTCAATTGAACACATCTTTTGACATATTGAATTTTTTTTCTTGCTAAACAAAATCATCACGATTCATTTTCATTTTCAATAATAAATCTTTTGTCCAACGAAATGATTTCAATATAAAATTGAACATAAAATCATTATGTACTGAATGTGATGTATTTGTATGATTGAATGGTTCTTCCACACAAATAAAGGTATCCATCGATGTATGTGAATTACGTGCAAATATTGGATCAGTACGTTTCATTAATGAACCGGTTCGTACGGATATAACATAATCATAGATAGCTGGATCGGAATAATAATCAATAAAATGAGCAAATAATGAACCCATTGATTGTGTATTTGGTGATTTAAACAATGGTAATGATGATGTAGAATCAATACCAAAACCATGATAATTTTGATTCAATAAATCAAATTCATCGGCTGAATAACCAAATGTAGCTGAATTTAAATTTTCATCCGATGAGCTAAAATCACTTTTGCAAAGGCCATCCCAATAGTTTTGTGTAATCGATTGATGATAATGATCATTCGGTGTTAATGGCGGAGAAAGATTCAATAATGATAATCGATCATATAATGTACGGTCAAATGCACCATTATGATGAGCATGATGATGATGATGAAAGAATCCAGAATCAGAAGTCGACGATGATGATGATCTTGAAGACGATGATGACGCCGAAGATGATGATGATGATGATCCAGTACCAGCACCTGTTGTTGTTGGTGATGATCTGGATGAATCTGTATTATTTTGTTCATCAATAGTTGTTTTTGTTGTTGATACCAATGATTCCTCATGATTATTCATTTGATGATCATGGCTATCCTCATCTTCATCATTATCATCATCATCATCGTGGATATCATCAACTGGTGAACGAATTTTCGGTTGTTGTAATTGTTGAAAATCATAATCAACAACCGGAGGTGGTGGTGGTGGTGGTAGTAATATCGAAGGAGATGGAAAAGGTTGTTGTTGTTGTTGTTGTTGCTGTTGTTGTTGAAAAAAGTAATAATAATAGAAAGTAAAATAATTCATATGTAACGATGGGGGCGATGATATGGTGTTGTTATTACTATTATTATTTTTATTATCAACAACAACAGCGAATGTCTTGCCATTACTATTTGATTGAGGTGGATTTCCTCCCACTGCATGATGCTGATGCTGGTGTTGTTGTTGCCATTTCCGAAATCCGGTGTTTTTCTTTTTTTGTTCACCGTTCATTATTGCTGTTGTTGATGATTGTTGTTGTTGTTGTTGTTGTTGTAGACAACTTTGCTGTGTTGCGAAGGTCATAGCAATGACAGCCGGAACATTATGGCTAAAATGTAAATTACAAATTTCATTAGACACTAATGTTGACGATGATTGTTGTTGTTGTTGTTGTTTATTTCCGTTATGATCCAAAATTATCTTATTATTACCACCTGTTGCTTCAATAGCATTATCCGAAGAAGAATCAAGACTAAAAGTACTTCCATTCAATGGTGGTGATGAACAACATGATGATGATGATGATGATGAAGATGATGCCTGTGAGCCACAACAATGGTCATTCTGTTGTTGTTGTTGTTGTTGGTGATGATAATTAAAATCTGGTATCAATGATACACGTGATATATTATTATTACGAGGAATGTTCATAGAATAATTTAATGATGATGATAGCAATGATGGTGGTGGTGGTGGTGGCGGTGGCAACACAATCAAATTCTGTTGCTGTTGATAATTATTACCATTACCATTAATATTATGTCGTTGTTGTAGATAATAATAATCAGCCGATGTAGTTACATACAATTGTCGTAACACTGAATCCTGTGGATTTTTTCCTGATGATGATGATGATGATGATTGTTTTCGATTATTTGTTTTGTTGTTGTTATTTGAATTTGAATGAAAATTTGAATAAATTTTCGTTGATTGTTTTATCAATTCTAATATCTGATCAAATGATGGCAGAATTGGTGGTTGACATACATTTTGTAAGAAAAATATTGCCATCAATGATAATGCATATGATGATAATGATTTAAAATATGCACAATTAATACCATTCTTTTGTGCCCATAATTTTATGGTGAATAAAAACGGTGCAACTCTTGAATCTAATGAACAACAATGCATTAATAATAGGGTATTCTGTACGGTGACCAATTTGTTTATATTCAGATTAACTTCAATATGATTATGGTCATAAAATTTTAATATTGGTACATTTGCACGTATTACTTTTGAATCAAATGCCAGGCCACAACGTTCAAGTATATTACGTATACGTCCAAGTGTATATTCAGCATGAACACGATTCTGATAACGTTCATCCACCTGGCCACGACGATCATAGATCACCATACAAAGATCAATATCCGAACGATTTGAACCTAATGATGTTAATGATGAACCAATTAGAAATATTTTAAACTTTTCCTCCATAATCATCGCTAGACAACGTGTTATTGTATCTTGAACGGCACGTTTATAATCAAGAAGAATTTTTGGCTGTCTTAAATAGGTATACGTTTTTAGCAACATGTTTGACATTGTTGTATCAAGCCATTTTTGTTGTCGTTGATGATCATCATCAATAATAATCAGTGAATTATTTGATGACATTAAATCAATTTTTGGCTGAATAAAAGATGATGTTGTTGTTGTTGTTGTTGAAAGTTGTTGAGAGATCATATCATCATTATCATTGGAATCAATAATATTATGAAAATCAACAAAAGATTGATTAAATTCACATAAATAGTGATGATTTGATGAATCATCATCAATATTTGTTGTTGTCGTTGTATTCATAATACTTGATAGAAATTGATTTGGATCTATTGCTGTGGCCAATGATGCTGTTGTCGTTGTTGATAGATTTTCATTTGAACCAATATTCGGCATTATAGTTGTGGCCGGTAAAAGATTAACAATTGTTGTTTCTGTTGTTGGATTATTATTAGTATCCAATACAATTATTGAATGATCATCAGTATGATGATTGCCATCATTTTGAGCAATTATTGATTGACCATCATTATTTTCTGATGCCATAATCATTGTTGTTAATTTTTTCGAATTATAATTGGCAAATTTGATTTTCATTTGATCATCATCATCATCAATATTGTCGATGACATAGTCATTTTTACATTTATGATTGATTAATAATGTTTGAGCTGTTTTGTTGGTACTGGCAATGGTGGTGGCAGTTTTTGTTATTTTGATTGCCTCTTCATCATCATCATCATTATTAACAACAGAAACCATAGGAACAACATTGTCACTATCATCATCATTGTTGTTGTTGTTGTTGTTGTTGTTGGTCTCCAAATGATTATCAGCTATAACAACCAAATTATCAACATTACAGCTACTATTAGTAGATGTATTTATCATTGTCGTTGTTGTCGCTGTCGCTGTCGCTGCCGGTGATGATGATACTGGTGGCTTACTTTTTTGTCGTTGATATTGTAGATGAAAAGGATGTCGTCGTGGAAAACCTGATGTCGATTGCTTTTGTTGAGCCATAATGGCAACAACAGACGACGATGAAGATGATGATGATGTAATAGCAGATTGTTGATGGTCACGATGTGTTGTTGTTGATGTTGTTTGCTGTTGTGGTCGACGATTATTATGATGATTATTATGGCCACAACCACGACGACGACGACCACCACCAACAACACGACCATTATGATGATGACGATAGCTATGATGATTATCATCAATCACCATTGAAGACATGTTCATCTCTGATGGTTGCTGTTGTTGTTGAATTTGTTTGGAATAATTTTTAAAATTTCGAAATGAATTCATTTTTGTAGAAACAACGGTTGATTTTTCATCTATTTTCAAATGATTATGATTATGAACCATTGTTAATTTCGGCATTTGATGATAATCACTATCAGTTATAATCGATTGGATTTGTGTAGAAATAGGATGATTAATTGATGAATGAATAATTTGTTGTGAATTAATTTTTGAATAATTCAAATTCGATGGCAGCAACTGTAGCAATGATGATGAATTTGAATGATTTAGCAAAATATCATCAAAATGAAAAATGGCAGCAGAATTAGAACCAACAGTAATAGGCGATGATGTAGCAATATTCCAAGAAGAATCGAGATCATCAACAACGTGATTATTATTATTATAATAGTTTGTCGATTCAATTTGATTGAATTTTTTTTGTTTAAGATTCAATTTATTGTTGTTATAAATTAAAGCAAATGATGATGATGAACAATGTTTTTGGTTTTGATGATTTTGATGTTGGTTATGGTTATGGTGATAATGACGATGATGATGATGATGATGGTGGTGGTGGCGACAACTACAACGACGATTACTGCTACTACTATAACAACAACAACATCGAGTTGATTCAAAATGTTTAATTTTCGTTTTTATATCATCACCATCATAATCACAATTTTCATCATCATCATCATCATTATTATCATTATCATCCACCATTTTGGATTTATAATTTGTTGATATTTCATTTTGATGATTTATTTTGCTAGTATTTTTTTTATTTATCATCATTATTTGATGATTCTCAGTAACAGCTGCAGCAATAGTTTGATTTGGATTTTCAATGGATCGTTTTTTATCATTACCACCACTACTACCATCATCATAGTGATTGTTAATAATAAATCCATTTAAAGCTGATAATGATGATTTAATATCATTATTATCATCAAATGTTACATTATTATGTGCATTATGATGATCATCATCATTTTTAAATTCATTTGAATGTAGATCCGGTTGTTTCAGCAATTTGGATGATGATGATGATGATGATAATCGTAATTGATTATCGATATCAATTACGGATACGGATTCATCGGTGTTGGCAATTGTTGTGCTGGCGGTAGTTCTGTTGCTATTTGATAATGTTTGATTATTACCATTGATAAAATCATCATCATTATGAAACATTTGTTCAACAAGATTTTTGGCCAATAATTTCATGATCAAATCCAATCAAGAAAGAAAGAAAGAAAAAAAAATTCACAAACAGAATTCAATGTTTAATTGAAGAGGCCAATATAATAGATATATATCGTTGTCGTAATCGTTGTCAATGTTGGAAGCGAAGTTTTTCTTCGTTTTTTTTTCTCTTTAGTGAGGTTACACGAGTTGCTATGCACAAATTTATTTATTTTCCACCACAAGTAGTATATGTAACAAATGTTTCGGGTTTCTCGATAATCTCGATCATCAACAAAACAAGGGGAGCATTTTTAAATTATGAACAATCTCCAAGGACGATGACGATGATGATGATGATGATGAATTCCAATAATTTTCTCTTTTAAGAATGGCAGATTTTTTTTTTTGCTTTGCTTTGCTTTAGTTTTCTTTACGTTTAAGATTCTAGGATTTCGTTTTTTTTTCTCGTTTGATGATAAGAAATAAAATGAGAAATAAGTGTAGTGAAATAAAAAGTCAATCAGTGAACCAAAATTCACATACACCACACACACACACACATCTATACATGAAATGGTTTGATGAACTTTTTCAAGGATTTTTTTTCACTTTTTTCTTCTTTTGATGACGATAATGATGCTATTTTCATCGGTGGATGATTATTTTTATCCAAAGAATTAACAAGAAAAAGAAGGATATGATGAAAAAAAACCAAAAATTTTTTGTGAATGAAATTTCAATAATGTGTTGATGATGATGATGATGAAAAAAAAATGAAAACGAAAACAAATGTGCAGCCGTTTGTTGTGAGGGAAATGAATCAAGAATCAATTTGGTTGGTCTCACACAATTGGATTAATTAATTTTTTTTTTTGGCTTGTTTGATCAATTTTCAGCAAAAGAATTAATGTTTTTTTTTCGTGTGTGTAGGCGATCATGAATGGTGTATAGGATTATCATTAGAATCATGGAATTTTTGTCAATTTTTTTTCTGCTTTTCATTAAAAAAACAGAATGAACCGATCGATGAATGTGCAGTAGTTGGCTGTTGGCTGCTGTTTTTTTTTTCATCGATGATGATTAACGATTACGAATCATTTGATCGACTTTGATTTTTTTTTTTCTTCTTCTTCTTTTGCTATTTCGTTTTTGTTAATGTGGAAAAATTTTTTGTTTTTTTTTCGCAATTTTCGATTACCAAAGTTGTCGACGAGGATTTTCTTTCTATTTCTATTTTTTTTTTACTCAATCACATCAAAACAAAACAAAAACAGGGCCAAAATCAGTATGCAGTTTGTTTGCGGTTTCAATTTCACAACACAGATCACTATCCAAAAATTGTTTATTTTTTTTTTCTTCAAATTGTTGATTTCGATTTTTTTTTCTTTAACATTCGATTGTCGGAGATGTTGTTGTCATCGTCGTCGTCGTCGTCGTCGTCGTCGTCGTCTTAGTTGTTTTCATCTTGCCATTTCTCTCTTTCTCTATCGTTTTTTTTTGTTCTTTCTCTCTGTCTTATTTGAGGACAAGGACAATCATCAAAAGATAGACATTTTTAAGTAAAAAATTAAAATAAAAAAAAATTGTCGAGAATTGCCAACAAACATGGAACAAAAGTGTCAGTGGTCTTTGTTGATTATAATTGATGTGGTTTCAGTTTTAGCAACAACAAATCAAATTATATTTGGAATTAGAAAAACAAAACTTTATCTTCTCCAAGAATCGATTGATAAATATAGAGAAAAAAACAAACAAACCAGAAACGGAAATACCAGAGAATATTATCTGGAGCTGAAATTTTATTTTATTTATTTTTTTTTGTTCTGGGAAATTCCCATACACACGCACATATAGATGGATAAGAACAAAAATGATTTTTTTTGTTGTTGTTGTCAAATCACAGTATATGTTATGTGTGTGTGTGTGTATTTAAGATGAAAAAAATCGATGATATTGCAAACACCGAAAAAACAACAACAAGCAGACAACAAAAAACAACAACAACATCACATCATATACGGGATTGGAATTCTCTCACTTTCACTATCTATCAAAAAATAAAAAAAAAATTAGATTCCAAATCACATTAAATAAATGATGATGATAATCTATTACCACCACTACAACTACAACTACTACTACAACAGAAATACAAATGAAATTATGTAGCGAATAAAAAAAATGAAAACTTGTTATTCATCAAAAAAAAAACATTCAGAATCTAAATCTAATGTTTTTTTTCCAAAGAAAAAAAAGAAGGAGGGAAATGATGCTTAGCTTATGATGCTACTCCATCATTCTTTATTGGATGTGAAATTTTTTTTTCCAAAAACACACACACATTCACACACAGAAAAAAAAACAACAAACTAGATCTATCTCTAAGAAAAATCTAGTGAAAGTAAATGAATCTCACCAACTTTGTCGATATATTAGTTTAGTTGGCTGGTAGTAGTGGTTGATATTTTTTTTTTTTTTTTAGAAAAAGAAAAAGAAGAGAATATCATCATCATCATCATCGAAGAAAATGATAAATCTTTTGGATTTGTAGTGAAAAAAAAGTGAAAGAGAAAGAAATAAAATTCGTAAATTCAGAAGAGAAAAAAAATTTTTTTTTCTCTCTCTTTCTCTATCTTTTCAAATATGAAAAGAGTACATACATACACAACACACACTTTCACACTTGTTTTTTTTACCATTACGAAAATCAAACACAAACATTTATTATCTCACAATCTTCAACATCATCATCTGTAGTGGTGGTGGTGGTGGTGGGGAATATTCATTGATCAAGGTTATTTTTTCGTTTCGGTTTTCTTTTCGATGATTTGGCAAAAAAAAAGAAAAAATTTAGTTTTCATTCTTGATTCTTCTTCTTCTTCTGCTCATTTTGATGATGAAAACTTGAAGATTGGCTTTTAAAATGAATGTACATTCAGAGAAAACAATCATCAACCACTAATCTAACCTAATCAAAGTTACAATCTTCAGAATTTTATTTCTTTTATATACAAAAAAAAATAATCAGTGAAAAGAAAGAGGGAAGAGAATCAGAGGATCAGATAACAACAATAAATTGATGCCATTAGCAAACACACACACACACACACACGGTAGCAATCATAGATTCCAAATTTGGTTCTCAAACAGAGATTGTGGATTGTATTGTATTTGACAATTACATAAAAAAAACACAGTCATTCAATTTGTTTGTTGATTTACTGTAATTTTTCTCTTCTTATTTTTTTTTATTACTTAAGGTGTCAAGTGTTTGTATGTCAATACACGTATTGTCTAAATGGGATAAAAATTTTCATTTTACTCATTCTAGCCAGGGCGAAACATTTTTTGGATTTTAATTTTGTTCCGGTCATGTACATCGGTGTGTGCGTGTGTGTGTTTCTGATCGATTAATTGTAATCAAATCAAAAAACAAAAAAAAAATTCATTACTAATCGATTCGATACTGGCAACATAATTAGCAACTATTATTACATGTTTTGCAAAAAAAAACAAATTATAAATTTCATTCGAGATTTTTAATAACAAAATTTTATCTGCGTGTGTGTGTGTCAAACAAAATTCATACAATGCAATTTTCACCAGGTATATTATTGCCAAAAAGACAATGAAATGAATATGTTTGACAAAAAAGAAAGACAAACAAATCCCACTAAACTAATGACCTAGATTATTGTGTTGAATGTCAAATTTATTTGAATCAAAAATAAATGGATAGCTAGATGAAATTCGAATGATAAGAATATATTTTTTTTTTCTTTGAATAAAAAATCAACCACCTGATGATGACGGTGATATTTGTAGCAGTAGTAGTAGTGGTAGAAAATAAAAAAATTCCTTTCCACCACAAATCATCACACTACTAATCTAAATTCAATCACCAAATTTTTTTGTTTGTTTGTAGTTTTCAAGGTTATAAATGGAAAAACAAAACAAAAAGAGTTCCAAAAAAATTTTTTTTTTTGGCAGCACACAGGTGATAATTCCAGATTGTGTTTTCAATATCTCACATGATGTTACTCAATCAATCAATCTCACTATTAAGTCATCAATTTCACAATTAAAACATAGCGATCAAAACATCAAAAAAAAAAAAAAACAAAAAAAAATCAAATCGATCAACTTACCATTTATCGCAGGAAGATTTTTTTTTTTTTTTTGATGTTTTAATTTCTTGGAAAACAAATAAAAAGATTATCCACTTGTGTTGCTATTATGGATTATCACAGATCAATAAATCGATATAAAAAGTTAATGAGACTGTGTGTGTGTGTGGAGATTTTTTTTTCAAAAATTTAATCCATTTTTCCAATGAATTTCATTAACTTTTTAATAAATTTCACTTTGTCGTTGTTGTTGTTGTTGTTGAACTTGACAACTTGTTTGAAAGATTTTTTTTTCTGTTTCACTAGACGGCTGTTCATTTATTCATTCATTATAATCCTCTTCGACGAATATTGATTATATTGATTCAACAAATAAAATGAAAAACAGCAGGTGAACAAAAATAAAATGCCATTGAAAAAAGATTATCGTTTTTGTTTTTACTTGTAGCGAAGATAAAATAAAATTTGAATATTCACAACAATCTTGATGTAAAAATGTGTTCGGTTTGATGTAATGATGATGATGATGATGATATGTGTGTGTTACATCACAGATTTCACGTTTTGTAAGGTGTAAATGTTGAACAAAAAAAAAATTCACAGAAAAATCAATTCAATCAATTGATAGTGATTTTTGAAATCATTTCTTTTTTCCTTTGAATCCGTTGATTATTTATTATTGGCTAAAAATAGCAAAATTTTGTCATTTTAAATCAATTCATTTATATATCCTTGACCAAAATGTTTACATACATACATAAATATATGATGATGATGACCACCGGACTGATCCATTCTGATTGATTCAATTAAAATTGGCCGATTGATTTGATTTGTTTTCTTGATTTTTAATCTTTGTAATTTGTCATTGTCGCATGATTTCAATGCGTGTGTGTATGCTTTTTTTAATTTCTTCCAATTAATCCTTCATCGTCGATCGTAATCATCATTACTTTGTTGCTGTAATTCGCAGGAATTGCCTACAGGGCAAGCACTGTGAACAATATTCATCATTATAATGGATGTAATGATCTGTGTAAAAGATGGCTGCATTGAATGAATTGTGTTCAAAATTCCATTCATGTGACAACAACAAAAAAAGGTCTAATCGTCATAAATATGAAAATAGGAAGATTTTTTGTTTGTTTGTTTGTTTGTTTCACTTGTAACAACGATGAGAGATAATCAAACGATCATTTTTATTATTTGTTTCAATCAATTGTTTCAATGTTATTTGCGATGATGATGATGATGATAATGATGATGAATAAATGAGCATAATCAATCAATTGAATATGGAAATGAACAACAAAAAAAAAACAAATTCCATGAATTTGAATTCAATTTTTTTTTCACAATTTTCGAATCAAGGTTGACCATACAAAAAAAAACAAAACATTGGTTCGAAAATGCTATTTCCACCTAGATCATCATCATGTTCTATTGACGAACAAATAGAATAGAATTCTTTCAAGGTGAGAAAACAAAACAAAACATTCCAATTTTCCAATCTTATCTGTTTGTGCGTTCATCAGATCTCAATTTTAATCGTGCCAAATTCAAATTTTTGTTGTTTTGTTGTCTTTGATTATGTTATCATTCAAAGACAAGACAAGAAAAAAAACAATTTAAATTGATCATCATTATCATACGACAATTTTTTTTTGTTTGTTTGTTTCTAATCAATAATGATCAACCAATCAAGTCTGTGCTAATAAATGAGAACATGTAACAAATAAGAAGCAAAAAAAAAATTGCTCAAAGTTCAATTGTTTTGTTATTTTTGGTATTTTATTTTTCATTTCCCAATAAACTTGTGGCCTTCAAAGGAACAAGAACAAAACAAAAACAAAAACAAAAATTCGAATCTTATATAACTGAACGTGCTTGTCATCGATACTGACAATGAATGAAAGAATTTTTTCTTCTAAAAAACTTTTCCAGACAAACAAACAAACAAACAAGCAAACAATTTGATAAAATGGTGATCCATTCGATTGTCATTGATTTACTATAGTGAAAAAAAAATTGATGAATGAATATACATTAATTGATTATCTTTGAATCACACATAAATAATTTATATCGCCTAATTCCATTTATAAACAACACATGGACAACGCCCATTATAATCAATGATTTTTCATTATTATTATTATAAAGCTTGTTGTTTGTCGTTGGAATTCTAAAAATAAAAAAAAAAATTATCACGTAGCCATTCGAATCAACCACCACGACAACAACAAAACAACAAATTCAATGCCTATTTATAAACTTGATGATCAATTTTTTTTCCTATCGAAAACATTCTTTTGACCTTTTTCAATAATTTTTCTCTTTTGTTTTCTTTTCAACCGGAAAACAATTATTTCATCGTTATTTTGATTATCATATCTGATCATTATGATCGTCGATCAATTTTAATTTGTTTATAATAATTTGTTTGTGTATGAATAATAGTAATAATTTACCGGATTGATAGGTCGCGTTGTTTGTTCCATTCGATCCATCACAATGGTGTGTGTGTGTGTGTGATCAATGAGCCATTTAATTTGAAGACTTTTTTTCCTTTTTGTTTCATTTCATTTTTTTTTTTTTTTGCTATAGTCATCGATCGACTTATAATTAACCTTTTTGGGTGATAATAGAAAAAAAAATTTTCTTTATTGAATAATAATGATTCGCGTATCATTGATATATGCAGATATCCTGTTTGTATGTGTGTGTAATGATGCGAAGCCTGTGTTTTTTTTTTAAATTCCAAAACAAACAGTGAAATTGATAATTTCCAGGAAGTAAATAAATGTATTGGATGTGATGTGATGTGATTTGAATTTTTTTTTCACTATTTTTTCTAATTTTTGATCTGATTTCTTTTTTCTCTAGCCAGAAGTTGGAATGATTGCCTGCAATGATGCTATGTTATTGGAATGTTTTATTTATCAACTATTACATGAACGTATTGGCCAACATCGATCATATTTGGATATGATCAATTTGATACATAAAGGATTTCGTGTTACATCCATCGGTCAATGTATGGATGTGTTGACGGAAAAATCACTGAAAACCACCATAAATCACCACGATTTTCGTGGTAATAATTTTCAAAATTTCCATATTGAACGTTATCGTGAAATTGTTGCACATAAAACATCATTTTATTCATTTGTATTATCCATTCGTTTGGCACTTTATCTGGCCAATTATGATGATCCTGGATTGCATTCAGAAATTGAAAAAATCCTAATGAACATTGGTGAATTATTTCAAATACAGGATGATTTTCTTGATTGTTTTGGTGATGCCGAACAAATGGGCAAAATCGGTACCGATATACAGGATGGTAAATGTTCATGGCTAATAGTACGTGCATTAGAATTGGCAAACGATCAGCAACGAAAATTATTGGAACAATATTATGGTAACAAAAATGATGAATCGATAATCAAAGATTTATATCGACAATTGAATCTTGTACAGGAATATCAACATTATCATTGTCAAACATTGACCACCATTATTGATAGTATTGAACGATTTCAGCAACAAATGGATCAAATGATATCAAACAAATTGTTCAATGAACCATTAACGCATGTATTTATAGGACGTGATTGTTAAGAATCAATAACAACAACAACAACAACAACAATAAAAATGTCAATTATTTCACAGTATAGATAATTTTAGAATGCAAAATCAAATTGACAACGACAAGCAGTAATCATCTCTTTCTTTCTCTCTGTCTCTTGCGTAGAGTTTGTGAATGTACAAAAATTTTTCCCTTTACATAACATTCCATACACTTGAATCAATCAAAAAAAAAATGATGATATGATAATCAAATAAACAACAACAACAAAAAACCAACAGCAAAGAAAGATTTGACTGTTTTTGTCAAATTTTGATAATTAACATAGACAACAACAACAACAAATTTGTAGCCAACGAAAATAAAAACAATAAAAAAAACAAAAAAAAAAAAAAAAACACCGACAATTTGAAAATTCATATATCGAACCATTGATTATTGATGATTTATTTCAAGAAAAAAAAAACTAACGATAAGTGTTGCTATGGGCGACGATGCTTAGACCAAGACCGTTATTTTTTATTTTCTTTGAAGAATTTTTGAAATTCAACATGAAAAAAACATTGAAAAAAAATGGCAAATTTATGCGTCAGTTTCATTGTTTTTTGATCAAATCATTACAATTAATTGATGTAAATTATCTTTTGCTGTGTATGTGTATGTGCATTTTTTTCGTTAATCATAAGGGAAAACATTTAAAATTCCAATTCAATAAATAATGTTTGCATGGGAAAAAAATGACTACGAAATTCAATTTTTTTTTCATGCATTTCAAATTCATTGTGTGTGTGTGTGTGCGTCTGATTTTTGCACGTGTTTATTTTTGTTGTCTAATTGCCATTGTCTTTAGTGGATACTTAGTTTTTTTTTCTCATTTTAGTGTTTAGTTGTCGAAAATTCAATGTCATTTAATTATCGAAACACACACACACATTTGATGAACGCCCAACGATCATCATCACCATCATCATCGTATTCATTTTTTCTTTATGCGTTGATGAGATTACATGCGTGCTGGATTATCATCATTGAAAATTAAAAACGAAAAAAATGTGATAGGTAAAACGCGTTTTCTAGTTCGAATTTTCAGGGTGTATTCAGGGGTTCATGTTTATTATTTTTCACAAATCGATGATATTCTTGGAATTGAACAATCCGTCCATGTTTATTATTTATTTTTTGTGGAGAAATTTAATATATCAACATTATCATTCAATATATATTTACTTGATAATTTTTGTTTTCTTTTGCAGATAGACAATAAAAAAAAATGATGAATTTGTCCTTGAATGATAATAATGATAATAAACGAATTTTTTTTTCTCATCATTATCATCATCATCATCATCATCGTTATTGGCAGCAATGATGAAAAAAATTGTGCTGGTGATAGTGTTGTGGTTGATAATAATAATTATTCTAATGGACAAAACAATATGTTGGTGTGTATGTATCAGCAGCAGCAGCAGCACTAGCAGTTCATTTTGATAGAAACAAAATGAATGATGAACATGAATAAAAACTTGATTCAGAAATAGCAAATATGTACTTATCACGTAATGAATTGATTTTTTTCTTTTTGTTATTTTCTGGTTGTTATAACTGTCATCATCATCATCCATAATCGTTGATTGGTAACCAAGACGAAAAATATTTCTTCTTCGTCTTCTTCGTTTACTTCGAAGTTGTTGTTGGCGCATACATATAAAAATACATTCGTGACAATTTTTTTTTCATTCATTCAGTTGTTTTTTCTGGTATCATTAATTCAGACGGTTGTTGGTGATATTTATTTTTTCTTCCAAGTTTTTGTTTTGTTCATTGGAAAAAAAGTTTCTATTTTTATTCATAAAAAAATTCGAAATACCATGGCCCAAGTGGAAGTAAAATATACTCAGGTATGACGATGATGATTTCATTTGAATTTTTCTTCATTTTTTTTGTTCAATTGTATCTCAATAACAAATGTTTTAGATTTTCATCAACAATGAATGGCACGATTCGATTAGTGGTAAAACATTCGAAACAATCAATCCATTTACTGAGGAAAAATTGGCCAATGTACAAGAGGGTGATAAAGCCGATATAGATCGTGCTGTTGCTGCGGCTGTTGATGCATTTCGTTTTGATTCACCATGGCGACAGATGGATGCATCACAACGTGGTCATCTGCTATATCGTCTTGCTGATCTTATTGAAAGAGATCAAGATTATATTGCTAGCTTGGAAAGTATGGATAATGGTAAACCAAAAACAATGGCATTGTTCGATGTTGATTTGGCCATCAAAGTTTTTCGTTATTATGCCGGTTATGCTGATAAAATTCATGGTAAAACCATTCCAGCAGGTAATTTGATTTTGATTTTGAAACCGATTCGAATCGTATCAAAATTCATTATTATTTTGATATTTCATCAATAGATGGCAAAGTGTTCGCTTTTACACGAATTGAACCTGTTGGTATTTGTGGTCAAATCGTTCCGTGGAATTTTCCGTTTTTAATGGCTAGTTGGAAATTTGGACCAGCATTGTGTGCCGGAAATACCGTCGTATTGAAACCAGCTGAACAGACACCGGTAATTACTAGGAATTTTTTCTCCTTGATTTATTTTCTAATTTTATTATTTCAATTCCGAATAACCATAGTTAAGCGCTCTATATTTGGCCAGTTTAACTAAAGAGGTTGGATTTCCACCCGGTGTGGTCAATGTTGTACCTGGTTTTGGTGAAACAGCCGGTGCAGCTTTAGTTGATAATCCAAAAGTCGATAAAATTGCCTTCACCGGTTCAACGGAAATCGGTAAATTAATCATGCGAAATGGTTCACATTCAATGAAACGAATTACACTGGAATTGGGTGGTAAATCACCATTGGTAGTAACTGAAAATGTTGAAGATATTGCACAGGCTGCACGTACAGCACAGGATTCATGTTTCCTGAATATGGGCCAATGTTGTTGTGCCGGTACCCGGACATTTGTTCATGAATCAATCTATGATGAATTTGTTAAACATTCAGTGGAATATTGTCAGTCACATGTATTTGGCAATCCATTCGATTCAAAAACTGCATTCGGTCCACAAGTGGATAAAACCCAGATGAATCGAATACTTGAAATGATTGAATCTGGTAAACAGGAAGGTGCCCGTTGTGTTGCCGGTGGTAATCGTATGGATAAACGTGGATATTTCGTTGAACCAACTGTTTTTGCCGATGTTACCGATGGGATGCGAATTGCACGCGAAGAAATTTTTGGTCCAGTACAACAGATTCTTAAATATAAAACACTGGATGAAGTTATTGAACGTTGTAATGATACAAATTATGGTCTAGGATCGGCTATACTCACCAATGATATTAATGAAGCAATGAAATTTTCACGTAGTATTCGTGCTGGTTCCGTTTGGATCAATATACCATACATGATACCGGTTAGTGTACAAACACCATTCGGTGGTTTCAAAGAAAGTGGTGTTGGCCGCGAACTTGGTGAAGATGGTCTTCGTGGTTATGGTGAAATTAAAACTGTTGTCATTATGGATCGTGAAAAGAAAATGTAAAGAAAAACCGAAAAAAAATTTTTTCCTATTTCAACAAACAGTTGAAATATATCCATTTTATCCAGAATAAAAATTCGAATTTAAATTAGAATTTTTTGAAATTTTCATTTTTGCTTTTTTTTTTAAAAAAAAGAAATTTTATTTTCATCGCCCATTATTAACCAAAATTATGAATAAAACGATGATTGGTAATAAAAACAATCATCATCAACAACATTCCATTTGGTCATCGTTGATGACTATTGCCATTTCTTTATTAATCATTATTGTTTGGTATCTGATTGTTACCCACAATTGTACGGAACAAATTCGTTCTTCAACACAAAAAATTCGTATATTACCATCACCATTGGCGCGTCAATTCAGAAATCATCAACATGAAAATCATCAAATGAACAAATGAATGTAAGTCTATTAGTTTTTTTTTTTTTTTGGTACAAATTAATCATTTACAACATATAAAATTGGTCAACAATGATGGAATCGTGATTCTATGGAATAATCGTTGATCCAAGATTTGATGACCAAAAATGATTGAGAAAATCGTTGAAAAATTTATTCAAATCTCTACCACGTGAATATTGGCGTATAATGTAAATTTTGGCTTGAATTTGATGACCATAATCAATGATTTGTGTACGTGAAACATGTGACGATGTTGATGAATGTTCGGTGGACGATGATTCCATACTGATGAATCGTATCGTTGGATCATTTTCACATGCCAACATATAAACATTATTATTGAGTGAAGAATTTTGTTCACGAAATTCTGTAACAAAAACAAAGAAAACATTTACTATAAAGCAACGAAGACAAATTATATTACACCCACTATTTAGCCAATATTTCATACGTTGAAATGTTGCCGGATTGGACATCTGACAAACACCAACAATGGCTTGAACATTATCAAAATAGATTGATGCCAATTGATCGTAACGTTGAAATTGGATGATCATATTCCATAGATCCAATGATATGATTCGATTCTTGTGTTGACTAAATCAATGGAAAAAAAACAGAATCAATAATGGAAAGAATAAGCAATTTTTGTCATTATTCTTACTTACAATCGAAGTGTATTCAATTGAATACCCATTGCTGGTTGATAACCTAATTGATGATTTTTTGAATACTGGTGTTTGATACATTTTTCATGATTGATAAATAAATCCAATTTACTTGATTCGGATAATGATCCGACTAGTAAAATTTTTGGATTCTTCTTAGATTCAGATCTTGATGGCATGATGAAAATTTTTTCAATTTTCAAAATAAAAAAAACCACGTGTTTTTAGTGTGAGAGTGCATACGCGAATGGGTCAAAATGATGAAAAAACAAAATTCAAAACGTTTGTCTATCTATGTGTGTGTGTGAGTAAGTGTTTATTTCGTCCAAGGACAAAAAGTTTCAATTTGGACATTGAACATGAAACCAAACAAACAAACAAACAAACCAGCATTATGAGCAAAAAGTTTTTTTTATTATTTATATTCAAACAGCCAAAGAAAAAAGAAAGAAAAGTTTCATATGAAATTGCAAATGATGATATGATTTGAAGAAGAAAAATCATATCAGAGAAAATGATACGATTCTTCATCAATTTTTAGCCAAAAAAACGTCCCAAAATTCCACGTTGAAAAAACCATCTTATACCATTAGTTTGTTGATCATTTTGATTATAACGTGGATAAAAACGACCGATTATGGATGATTGTCGTCGAATTTCACGGCTACCACCACCAACACCACCAATCAAACCACGACCAATGGTAACTAAACTTCGTATGACAGTCGATTCAGCCGATGGTATCATCAACGAACCAACAATGGCCAAGATGAATAAAGTCTATATATATATGGAGAAAGAACAAGTGGATAAATAAATAAATAAAAACCGTTCCAGATTTACAATAAAAAACAAAAAAAAATGATACATACAAAAAACAAGTTGGTTTTCATTTTCTTTTTGATCTCGATTCGGGTAAATAGAATACGGTAAAAAAAAATTCGGACAAATTATGACGAGTGGAAAAAAACAACCAAGTGTGTATGTCTTGTTTGAGTTTCCAAACTTGAACTGATAGACCAAGAGAATTTGGCTACCGATATTTATAGTCGAAAAAAAAAATTTTTGATCCAGGCCATAGCCATGGTCAAGTTGGACGGTCCATCAGAACAAAAAAAAAGTTTTTTTTTACTGTGTACTAGGTTTTTTTTTATTACACCTGTTGTTTGTGTGTTATCATGATTGTAATACACTCAAACACACACACACACACACATTGCTTAGCGATAAGACGACCATATAATAACCCTTTTTTCTAATCTTGTGATAATAAATGACGACGATTTGGGAATTTGATTTTCCCTACATTTTTGTTCTTATCAAATCAAATCAAGAGAAAAAAAAACGAAAAGATCGATTTATTGATCGACCGTTGTTGTTGTTGTTGTTGTTCAAAGTTCAAAGCTGTTGGTATTATGTTGAAAAAAGATTTTTTCTAAAGAAAAAAAAAGATTAAATTCATGGCAAAACCAAAAAAAAGAGAGATCAATTTTTGATTTTTTAAAAATTTTGAAATTTTTTCGATAGCAAATGATTGGAAATCTCGTGTGTTTGCTTCAAGCATTTACACATTTCCGTGTGTTTGATTTTTATGTTTACAAATGTAACATTGTTTCGAATTTGTAAATCAAATCGAATCGATAATAATCAAATTCCAATCAGATGATTCCAATTTGTTTTCACATTAGATCAATAATCACCAATATCGATTAGTATCCATTGCAGTGAATAATAAAGTATCAATTTTGGAATTTGATTAAAGATCTAGATCATATTTAAAAAAAAAAATGGTTCAATTTGATTCGGTCATTTCATTTGACAGCCAATGGTCAGTGAGTGTGTGTGTGTGTGTGTGTGTGTGTAATAAACAAAATAATAAAACGAAAAAAAAGTTTTTCATCCTTTTCGCTCATTATTTAGCAACACACCTACAAATTTTTATTTTCTCTCGTGTTTGAATTATTGGAAAAAATGATGGAAATTCACCTCTTGAACATTATCATTATTTGGAACTTGAATAATGAAGAACAAAAAAAAATTGAAACTAATTTACGACCTTGTTGTGCATATATACGATACACAACGTGTTTTGTTTGTTTGTTTCGTGTTTATGTGTGCGCACATCACAACACATATTCATGACAATCAAAACGAAACCAATCTTGAATTTCATGCCATTTTTTTTTTTTTTTTTGCTTTCGATGATTTGATTTGATCCAAAAGAACAATTGACCATTTCGTTGATTGTGATCAAATGATTATCATCATCATCATCATCAGTATTATTATAATCGGATGAATGTAGAAAAAAACACATTTTTTTACATGTCTAGAGTCTAGACCGTTTTTTTTGTGTGTGTGTTCGTTCATCATTATCATGATTATCGAATCATTTGATGTGACTTGAAACACACACATGTTTTTTTCATATAGACATCACTAGAGAGAGAGAGATATATATTGATTTATTATTGATCACCATTATCATTATGATGATTTCAAGGTGAAAATTTATTCAGTGTGAACACAACTTAGGCAGCTGATGTGAATTTGTAATATATGAAAAAAACACACACACACACATGGCAACATCTTTTGAAAATTTTTTTAAAACATTTTTAAATGTCGATCAATGTCAATGATGATGATGATGATCACTACATATCAGGCAAATTAAGACATTTCAAATCATCATCATACATTTTAACATACAAACAAACTAAAAAAAAAAACTAAAACACACGACAATCATCAATCCAAAAAAAAGGCGAAACAAAAATTTTATCTAAAAATAAAAAAAAGAGAGGAAAAAATGCCAATCGTAAAGCTAATCATCATCAGTATCATGAATTTAAATTCAAAATCTTGATTCAAGAATGATTAGGTATGTTGATGATGATGATGATGATGATATTGACATTAACTTTTTTTCCAATCATCATCAACAATGGGCATTGAAAATCATGATCAAGATCAAGATGTTGATGATGATTAGCCATTGAAATTATAAAAATAACGGCTCAACTGGTCATGTTTTCTTTTTTTCTCTCTCTCGTTTTTCACCAAACTAATAGTTGGTTTTTGTTGTTTTCAAAAGTCTATCATCATCATCATCGTTGTTGTTGTTGTTGTAATATATATCATGTAACAATCTTTTAGGCTTAAACAAAACAAAAAATCAATAAGATGAATGATTACCACACACACACACATAGACAGACAGAGATACATGATTGATATGAATTTACATCATCAGCTACACACCTACCTGTGATCCGCATTTGAAATTGTTGTTGTTGTTGTTGTTTATATTCATCGATTAACAAGTTGATTTTCATCATTTTTTTTCTTTCATTGTTGACCATCCAATATTAATCCATGACAGATTATCATTGTTGGTCAACAATAAAAACAATTCCATCAATTTCATTTAAATTTAAATTCATCATTATTCAGATGACTAACTTGTTTTCTTTCTTCATTCAATCTGGTAAAATAAAAATGAACTAGCTGAACCGATCAATGGAAGGTGATGATGAATTCAATGTGTGTTCTGCATCTGGTTGAGGGTTGAAGGATAAAAATTTTGTGTGTGTGCATGTGTGTGGTTGACTTCTTTTCGGTTTTTTTGAAGAAAAGAAAAACTTGTTTATAAATTTTCGAAACCAGAATACATTCTCCTAAAATTACATATATAAATATAAACATACATCAAATTCTAACCGATTCAAAAGATGACAAACAAAACAAAACAAAACAAGATTGCATCAACATTTATTGTTGTTGTTGTTGCTTGCTTGCTTGCTTACTTGTTCAACCGGGTTTTTTTGACCAATCATCGTTGTTGTTGTTGTTGTTAATGTTGTTCAACTTTTTTTTCTTTCATAAATTGTCCGAGTATCGCTTGTTCGTTCATCATCATTCTCTTTATTCACCATCAATCTACATTGGATACGGACAATGTTGTTGTTGTCGTCGTCGTCGTCGTTGATGATAATATCCATGAATCCAACAATCAAATTGATATACCAGCTGGCTATTTTTTTATTTTTTTCGTTTTCGTTGTTGTTGCCATTAGTTGCCTTAAATGAAATTTCGTGCTTCTTGTCTCTTGTGATATTCATAAGTTGCAGTTGTTGTTGATGTTGTCTGGGCAGACGATATTTTGAATTTTAAACAAAAAGAGAATGAACAGAAAAGAGAGGAACTTTTTTTTCGAATAAAAAAGAGATTTTCGTATTCATCATCATCATCATCATCACGATGATCATCCGAAGAAAAAAAAACAGTATCACAGCAGTAGCCATTCACAAGACATTGGTGGTGATCGGGTAAACACATACTCACATGATTGTTTCAAATGAACTACGATTCAAGAAAAACAACAACAACAACAACATTGGCCAACAAATGTTGTTCAGTTTTATAAGACTTTTGTTGTTGTTGTTGTTTTCTTAGTTTGTTGCATTCTCCATTGATTCGGAAACAAACAAAAAAAAAATTTGAATTTCATCATGAATATTTCGTTCAAGTGTATATGTGACATTTGAAATGAAAATGAATTTCCTTGAATGTGAATCATAATTCTGTCCACATATGTTTTTTTGTTTTTTGATATCTGATGATTGTGTGCTTCATTACAATGGAAAATGTGTCCATCCATTCCATTTCATTGTCGTTTTTCATCTGTGCTATATATTTATATTCAAATTTTGACAACGGAATCAGAATGAATGAAACAATATGACGAGATATTAGCATATGTTGTGTCCTTTTGTTTTGAAGTCATCATTTAGTAGCTGATTGTTCCGCATTTTTGATTCATTTGGTGGTTGTTTTAAACAGTGAACAATCTTCAAATATAACCGGCATTCTAATTTTTCCCGGAATTGGTATGTAATTTTTTCTTTCTTTCTTTTTTTTTTTTTTTTTGTTGAATCATTAAAATTTCATTGATCGATTATGTTGATGATGATGATGATCATTCATCATTATGAAAAAAAACAAATCGTGACATTACCATCATTACATATTCAGCAGCATATATTTGACGTTGAATCATAATCAATGATGGATTTAAATTTCTTTGTTTTTCTTTCGATGTAAAAGACAACATTTCTGAAATCCAATCCAATCCGATACATTTAATGATCATAAATAATCCGATTGAACAATCGTTCCATAATTTTAAATCATTTCTTCATTTGTTTGTTCAAATCTTAAATTCAATCCATGATTATGTTATCATTAACGATGATGATGATGATGATGACTCTTATTTTATTGGAACGAAATCAAAAACATCTTTGACATCATAATAATCGTCATCATGTAACTGTAACAAAATTTTCATAATAAATATTAATAGGTATTAATAGAAGATAAAAAAACAATGTTTATGAAATGGCTAAGGTGATTACTTACTTAATTGGTTTTTTTTATGATTCAAAAAAAAAAAAATTGTCGTGGTCATACAAACATGACAAATGATGATGATGATGATCAGATCCTCATTTCATTATTCCATTCAGCCAATATTAAAATAATAAACATCTGCTTGCCATTGATGCTTCATGCATGATGATCCATTTTTTATGGATCGACCAAAACAACAACAACAACAATCATTATCACGATTGTGATGATGATGATGATGATGATGATGATCTAAATCTTTTTTTTCATCATGAGAAAAAAAATATGTAAAACCAATCAGCAATCCATGTCGCGTATTCTTTGCCATTCGTGCCAAAAGTGAAAGAAACAAAATTTTTTTTTCTTAAATTAATATCTTAAGGCTGTAATTTTGAATATTACAACAACAAAAGTTGAAATCTGCTTGAATTCAGATTAAAATTATCCAGATTTTTCTTTTTCTTCTCGTCTTCGTTGTTGTTGTTGTTGTTGAATCAAACATTCAAATTGAATCATTCATTGTCATTGGTGGTGGTGGTGGTGGTTATCTATCCAATTCTTGTTGTTGATCTAATTTTCTTCAGGTCAAGTTCATTATTCAAAATTTGATTACATTAAAAAAAATTCACATGTTTGTCTTGTCGGGATCTGTCATCAACAACACATTATTCTGAATGAATCAATGTCGAAATATTCGTTTCCATGTAATCATCATCATCATCATCATGAGGCAATATTGCAATCAACCAAATCACCAAGACAACAATAACGAACCACTATCATTATTATTCGTAGGTTATAAACAATTGTAAATAAAACTATTGCCAATGTCAACGGCCGTCGTATCTGTGTACATTGCTTGATTGCTCGGTCAACGCCTCATTCACATATTTGATCATTTTTTTTCATCATAATTCCATCAACGGTCACTTCTTGAAAGTTTATCAGGAAAAAAAACATCATCCAAATATCAAAACGATTTTATATGTGAAAATTTCAATTTCAAATTTAAATCATAACTTCGATAATGATGATGATATCATTTCAAGGTATGTTGCCCATGTGCAATTTAAATAACATTTTATCTTGTTGTTGTTGTTATGGCGATGATCATTATTACTGAAAGAAATAGAAAGATTATATGTGATTCTGATATATTATATTAACTTACGTTATTTATGTGTCTTTGACAAAAAAAAAGAAAGAAACGATATCATCATCAGCCATGATGGTAAATGGTGATGGCAGTCAATGATCAGTCATCCGATATATAAAGTAATAACGGAAAAAAATGATAAAGTGAATGTATCGAAAATTTGACAATACGGTTGAATGAATGAAAATAATGATAATGATGATGATGATGATACCGGTTTATATTTTGTCGGTTGATTGTTGGTTATATTGAAACCAGATAATAAAAGATACTCACCCTACCCTACAAGGTATTGAGATTCATTGAAATAAATTTTACCGGTGAAAAAAAAACATTCATTCATTTCAAATTTCGATTCGGTTGGCCAATGATGATGAAAATTATTTGAAATGTTTTTTCGGTTTTCGGTTCGTCGTATTTGTGGCCATTTTCAAATTGACACCAAACAAAACAAAAAATCATTTCAATGTTTCAATTTTACATTATCGAATCTTTTCATTTCATGGCTATATCGACTTTGGTGGTTGGCCAGTGTGCATCGAATGATTTTCTTCATATTCATGATGATCGTGTTGATGATGATGGATTGAATTTAATTCAGTTGAAAAAAAATATCTTGAGGTTCATTGCATTGGCATCATAATCATCGGCAACAATTTTCAATCAATTTCATTTCATGGAATCAATGGATCAAATGTGTAACAACAAGGATTTTTTTTTTGCATTGTTTTTCTTAAAAATTTCGTTGCTGAAAGACAAAACAAAACAAAACAGAAAAAACATTTTTCATGTCATTTCGTAATTGACCAGGAATTTCCTTGAAAAATAATAATAAAATGAAATGAAAAAAACGATTTGATTACGACAACGAAGCACCTGTAACAAAATTTGATGGTGAAATTTTCGAGTTTTTCTGTTGTTCTTTCTGAGTAACAGTAACAGCAACAAATGGCATATATGCAAATGGCAGATAATAAATTTTGATAAATTCAAATTCATTGTATACACATACCGATGACGACGAAGACATGTTTTTTGCCAAATTCAATTGATGATGATGATGGTGGACGAGTATGAAGATGATCGACATGTGAATTGACGATTTTTTTTGGTTCCAAATTTAGAAAATTTTTCATTTTCAAATCCAAAATTGAGTTCGTTTCGGATCAATCGATCAATCGATGTCGATATCGATTTCAAATTTCAATTTTTTTTTCATGAATGTAGATTTGATTTGATATTCAAGCAAGCAAGAAAGACAAAAAAAAATCGATCCGAAACGATTAACCCAAAAATGAATAAAATTTCGTTCGTCTTCAATTCATTTTGGTGTTCCATTTTCCACAAACTTTCAATTTAAAAACAAAAAAAAAAATTTTTTTCTTGATTCAAATCACTTTTTGTATATAAAACACAGACAGACAGATTGATCAATCGATTTGATTGCAACTTGTTGACAATCATCATCATCATCACCAATGTTTTTCAAAAACAACTAAAAGGCAAAATCAAAAAAAAAGACGAGAAATGGAAAAATTGAATTTCTTCATTCATTCATTCATTCATTCAAATCAATCAATCAATCAACCAACAAATTATTCGATTGATTGATTTGAATGAATGAAGAAATTCAATTTTTTTTCAAATCATCACAATTGTGACAATTATAATAATAATCATCATCATTATCATTACAAAAATGAAATATTAATTGCTAATGACAATGATTGGATAATGACGATGATTTAGGATTTTTGTTCGATAATCAAAATTGGTGTTCAATATTTTTCTTCGTTTTTTTGTTTTGTTCCGAGGACAAATTTGAACAAAAAAAACAACAACAACAACAAATTTCCAAAATCGAGGTCGATAATTTCAAATAAAAGAAAAAAAAATTGAACTTTTCTTTGAGGAATTGGAAAACATTGATTGGAATATTGTTTTGTTGGGAGTGAACGAATGTCTATACCTACATCATATGTACGACGATATCATCATCATTGAAACAGATCAAGTTTTTTTTTCTTTTCTTCTTCATCTTTTTTGGATCGATATCAGATAGATGAATTTTTTAGCTATTTTCAGAGACCGGATGATGGATCACGATTCAATTGTTTTTATCTTAATTTTCATCATGAAAAACAAAAAACAAAACAAAAAAAAAACAATCATATAACAATCATAAAACAAAATCGAACCACCCAATCGATACTCTGTGTGTGTGAGTTGTTCATCACTTTGACAGATTTTTTTTTTGTTCACTTCACATTCGTTCGCCATTATTTTTGCATACAATGGAGACAACAAAAGAGAAAACAAAATTCGATTTCAGCTGCCTCAACAACAACGACGACGACGACGACAACGACGTGATTTGATCAATTTCCGTTTAGATATTTTTTTTTCTACAATCGTCTACTACAAAAAAAAAACACTAAATGACAACAAATGATAACATTTTGGTAACCAAAGTTTTTATTTTATTTATTTACATGCATGTTTTCAATGATTATCACAAAAAAAGTCGGTTTCCTTTTCTTTTTTCTGTTTTCTTGTTTTCATGATCATGGCATTCTATGGATAGATCGTGCTGGTTTTGTTTATGGTTATCGTTTGTTTATATTGTTGAGTCACATACATCATCATCATATCAATGTTTGTATCGTGTTGATGATAATGGTGTTGGTTTTTTTTCCCATTTCTAATGTATATATTTCATTCATAGTTGGAAAATAATAACGAATAACATTGTTGATTCGAATGAATCCATAAAGAATTTTTGACCTGTTGAACATCATCATCATCAAATACGTGATTTACTTATTTGAATATAAATGACCTCGATTCATTGACAAACAAAAACGAATTTGTTTACAATACATGTGTGATACAAATCGACCTTTGAACTTTTACGTTTTATTCTCATAATCATCATTGTTGTTGTTAGTGGTGAGTGGTAAAAATTTTTTTTTTTGTTTCTTCTCATTTATTTCCTGTGAAAATATCACAAGCCAAGCTATAGCCACCATAGAATAATATTCTCTATTTATAATCAAAAGCCAAAATTAGTGTTGACCGTAATTAGTATTAAGATTTTTCGGTCTACTTGTATTTCTCACACACACACACACAGAACATGGACACACGCAATCATAAATCTGAAATATAAAAAAACCGCAGCTTTTGTTTTGTTTTGTGAATCTGAACAAAACATGAAACCACCATCATCATCATCATAATCATTATCCGGTTGTTGTTGCTGTCATCATCATCATCATCATTGAATTTTCAACAAGAGAACCAAAAAAAAATGGAACAACAAAACAAAATTTTTTACCCGATAATAATCGTTCATGATGATAATTCATTCATTTATTTATTTTAAGCATCAAATTGTGTTTGTGTTTTACATTTGCAACAATTATGATTATGAATACAGAGATGGTCGTTATCGTTTTGTTCTGTTTTTTCACTTTTAAACCATAATCATTTTTTTTTTTTGGATGATGATGATAATTTTAATAACCAACTTTGTTTTCTTTTCTTTTTTTTATTTATTTATTTATAGTTTTTCTTTTACTGTTGAGATCTGTTGGTATTTCAATTCAAATCATATACACCGAGAGAGAGAAATGTAAATATTCCTGTTCCGGTCGTTTTTGGATGATGAAGAAAGAAAGAGATGTTTAACAATTATATGGACGTATATGATGATCATTATTATTATAGCCATCATTATCATCAACCGATATATATAAATGGTTTGAAGATTGAAAATTTAGATAATAAAAAAAGAAAGAAAGAAATTATTATTCATGATTATTTCAAGATATAATCATCATCATCATCTTTAATCACTTGAATACATCGTTCTTTTTGCGAATATCAAAAAAAATTTTCGTTGTTGTCATCATCATTATCACATCGTCTTCATTTTTCACTATATTTTTGTAATCATTCATCACCCAATATTGAATCTCAATGGCAATCGATTCGAATTTTGAAAACAGAAAAAAATATCGATTGTTACATATCAAACAATTCAATCTATCAATACTATCGAATCGAATCTTTTGAAAAAAAAAATTTTAAAATTTTTTTCGCTGATAACATAGCTAAGAATAGCCACATCGTTTTCATAATTGTGGTGAACCACACACACACACATCGAAAATATCCATCACCTGCCATTTAAAAATTTGAATAGATATCCATCAAATCATTGATGATGATGATGACCTCAAATTAATTAGACAACATGACATGACCCATGATTTTTTTTTATTATTATCAATGGATTGCACAATACTACTACTGTCCTGGTGATCGGTCATGATGGTATGTATTGATGATTGAATTGAATCAATTTTTTTTTTTGTTGTTGTTTTCATCATCATCATCAACATCAGAAATGAAAAAAAGTTGAAAATTTTCATTTTCAATCAGCTACTGAAAACAAAAATACATCTATCTGTGTGTTTCTATCCTACCTTGAAGTTTTCTTATGGTCGTTTTTCAACAACAAAAAAAAAAGAAAATGAAAAATTCAATTTAAATTTTTGTTTTCTAAACATATGTGATGTTTCTAATTTTACATCCATCATCATCATCAAGTTTATGGTTTGTTTTTTTTTAATCTTGATGTTTTTTTTCTTTCTTAAAATTTTGTCTTTTTTTTTCTACTGATTTTTTGAACATTGATGTTGTTTGTTCATTGTGATTGAATATATATAGCAATTATATCGACAAACAAACAAAAAAAAAATTACAACAAACAAACACAAATCTCATTTTATATGCTCCATTGTGAATGACAAGGCATTGTGATTTTTATTTTTTATTTTTTGTGCCATCGTCATCATCATCAAAACAATTGTGTGTGTGTGTGACATTTTTTTTCAAATGTCATCATCATCATCATAATAATAATCGAGATTAGATTACCTAATGATCTAGAATTGTAATTCACTCGTAGTTGGTTGTTGTTTTATTTTGATATATCTGCAGATATCATCCACCACATTTTCTCCATCTGGCATCATCATCACACTCATGTGATAAAATTAATTTCCTGCATTAAATTCGTCAATGTTCATCATTGAAACGTGTTTTTTGTTTTTTTTTTGTTTTTTTTTGAAATTTTTCAACTATGACACCAAAACCTTTGACAGCAGTTACGGATCATCATTCCGTTGATGGACAGAAAAATTCATCATCAACAACAAACAGAATGATTAAACGACAACCATTATCATCGTTTGGTGATCATTATCATATCGGTGAAGAGATTGGCAGGTAATCAAAAGAAATTATTCAGTCAATTTAAGACTCTTTATAATTAATGATGATAATCGATGATGATTGACTAATGGATTTTAATCAATGAAATGAAAATTTTAATTTTTCTGGTTGATTTGAATTGAATAGCTTTTTTTCCTTTAGCCCAATGAAATAGAATAGAATCGTAGTTTTATTTTGTTCTAAATATTAAAATTTCTAGAAGAAATGTCATTTCTATGGAATCATCAAATCATTGTGATAATTGCTCAATGATTGAGTGTATAGTCGTTGTTTTTTTTACAATTAGAAAGTTTTCTGTTGGGCTGTAGTCATCACTAATCTTAATTTCAAATTTTTTTTTTTTTTTTGACGCACATATGAAAAAACAAATTATGCTATAAATCCAATGTGTGTGTGTAAATGGAATAAGAAGAAAAAATGTATGTCATAAAGTCACGAATGTAATTTCAGGATGTTAATTATTATGAATTCTGTGTGTGTGTGTGTGTGTCCATTTATCTTTATTATTATCATAGTGGACAATCATCATAATATGATGATGATGATGATGTGGACAATAATTTTTTTTCTGTCTGTTTTTGTCTACCAAGATACGGAAACGTTTACTTTTTTTTCAATAACAGAATTTTACTGAATTTTTTCATTCTAGTGGAAAATTTGCCATTGTCAAACGTTGTATATGTATTGAAAATAATGAAGAATTGGCTGCCAAATTTATACGCAAAAGTCGTTTCGGACGTATGGGACAAAAATTAAAAGACATTGAATTGGAGATTGCCATCCTGTCCGATTTGGATCATCCAAATATCATTAAATTGATCGATGTGTTTGAAGACAATCATCAGGTTGTACTTGTATTTGAATTGTAAGTACTTTTTTCAATTCTTCATGAAAAAAATAATCTAAAATTTTTTATTCCATTTTCGCAGAATGAAAGGTGGTGAACTACAGGATTATATTGCCGAACATGATTATCTATCGGAAAGAGAAACACAATTTCTAATGAAACAGATTCTAGAAGCATTAGCATATATGCATGAGAAATCTATTGTACATTTGGATCTTAAACCGGAAAATATTTTACTGGATAATCTGGATAGCCGTCAATTGAAAATCATTGATTTTGGTATTTCTCAACGATATGATGCTAATGCCAATATTAAAGGAATCTATGGTACACCAGAATTTATCGGTACGTTCAATGATCAATTGAGATTGTGATTTCATAATTTTTTTTTCATTTTTTTTTTCATTAGCACCAGAAATTCTTAATTATGAACCAATCGGTTTTGGTACTGATCTATGGGCCATTGGTTGTATTGCCTACAATATGTAAGACGTATTGATTGATTGATCCATGTACATTATTGAACTAAAATATATTGTCTTTCAAAATAGGTTATTTGGAATATCACCATTTTATGAGGAAGAAAAACAAGATACATATACAAGAATTACTAGACTAGATTATGATATTGACTGTGATTCAACAACAAACAACATAAGTGATGATGCTAGAGATTTTATACAACGTTTACTTGTTAAAGATATTCGGTTCGTTTTTAATTTTTGTGTTTTTTTTTCATTTTTTGATAACTTTCCAAATTTTTCCAAATAGAAAACGAATGTCAGCACGACAATGTCTTGAACATCAATGGTTATGTTATCCAGATGAATCATCATCATCATCATCATCTTCAGCTATCATCAAAAGGCAATCAACTATCAACGATAATTGTGATAATATAAAAAATTTTAACGATCCAAATGTTGGTAATGATGAAAGAATTATGAATGAAAATGTACGCCGTCGATGGAAGACATCCATCTATTTAATCATTCTATATAATCGTCATTTAAAACGTCGATTAACATCTTTATTATTGACACAAAATAATAATAATAAAAAATCGATAAATCGTCGTTATCCACAAAACCATCATCATCATCATAATCATCATCATGGACAATTAAAATCTAAACATGGTAGTGGAGGAAGTGCTGCCATATCTTATTGTTCAGCATCATCATCATCATCATCATCACCGACTACAACGATGACAACATCACCATCATCTTCATTATCATTGATGTATGATAAACGATCCAAATATATCCATCATCATCATTCACATCAACATTCGAATTCATCATCACGATCGTCGACAACAGATGGCGGCATGTTCAACAATGATGTAAGTTTTTTTTCTGTTTTTATTTCTTGAAATTCATTTTAGATTATAATAATTGCCAATGATAATTTGATTCTATTTTTGTTTATAAAATCCCATTATCATTGGTCAAATGAAAATTAATTATCAAAAATTCAGATAATTGATTCAATTGTACTGATAACACGAATCATCATCAATTACAAACACAACAACAACAACAACAAAGGGTTAATGGGAATTGTGTGTTTTATTGTATAAACAAAACAATTTACGAATGATGATGTATTTATTTGGTTTTTGGTAAAGAGTAAAAAAAAAAATTGATTGATATTGCAATTCATATTTTTAGTAGCGAAAAAAATCAATTTTTTCACAACAAAGAAATCATCTTCCATACACCGGTTATAATAATAATCCGGATATAAATGAAAGTATAATGATGATGATGATGTGTTAGTGCACTGTATTCGATGCGGATATATCCATGTTTAATGTACACATGGTTATTTTTTTTTCATTTCATTTCATTTTTGGGTTTCACATTCATCCATCATCATTGATGATAAAGTTGTTGTGTTATGTTCATAACCATCGTTTCGTTTGTGTTGTTTTTTCTAATTTTTCAAAAATTTTTTTTTCAATTTTCCCATTTCTTACCTGCTGTTTTTTTTTAATTGAAACAACGTTTTCTGCATGCCATACGTGCATGTGTGTTCGTCATTGATTAATCAATCATTTATATTTATAAATATATATCGATCATTTGAATTGGAAAAAAAATTGATTTATAATTCTCGCTTTCGATTATTTCCAATCAACATCGGTTGTATGAAATCATAAATTATGGCAATATTAATGATGATGATGATGACTGTTTTGAATGATGTAATAATTGTCTTATAATTATAAATCATTAATTGAAATCAATTTTTTTTGTTACTTTCACAACAGATTTTTTCTTTTTGTTGTTGTTGTTGTTTAATCGCATCGATCATCATGTATAAATGTGTTGGATTTTTTTTCAATTTTAATCAGAAAATGAAAAAAAATAAAATCTTGCCAATGTGAATGAATGATTTGCCTTTTCTCAATCTTTCTTGAAATTCAGATGAACATTATTTTTCCGGCTTTCAAAACATGGCCTTAATTGTATAATGAATGAGAAATATGAGTTTGTTCAATGTGTCTGTATGGTATGCTCGTGGGTAAATCAGATCTTGATCACGTATCGTTCAAATAATAAAAAAAAACGATTTCATTTTAAATCATCATACAGTACACTCGTATACACATTTTAAGATTTGCATATGGCTCTCCTATATATAATTATATAATTGAACATGAACGACCACAACGATGATGAGAGATTTACCGTTTTATTTATAAAATAGCAAACAATGTTGTTGTTGTTGTTGTTGTTGTTGTTGCTATTTGAATGGAATCAATGTATTTGTGTGTATATGTTCAACCTGGTTTAGATGATGATGATGATAATTATAATAATTCATTTACATATTACATTTAGGTTCGCGTTTACATTTCTTTTGTTGTTATTATTATTATTCAACAATAGCTATAAATGTTGTCTAACTGGAATATTTTTTCTTTCAAGAAAAAAAAAGGATATAATTACCGTTTAAAACGAAATGAAATGAGTTTTTTTTTCTTTCATTTTTTTTGATTCACTTGGTTTCATTTTGAATTATCTCGATTTTTGTTGTTGTTGTTGTTGTTGTTGATTTTTATTATTTGTTCCATTTCATTTCATTTCATTTTTTTTTTTGATTAAATAATTGAAACAATGAAAATATGAAAAACATTTGTACTACACACACACACACGAGTACACACCTGTTGCTTTGATTGAAGAATGATTTGTTTCTCTTTCTCTCTCTCTGTTTGGTTGACATATAAATCAAACAAACAACTGTATGGTTTTGTCACACATATACCTGTAAACAGACACACACACACGTGTGTGTGTCTTTTTGACAATTTGAAAAAAAAATAACGGTAGTACAATTGTCAATCATCTACTGTTTCTTGAATTTTATATGATGGCCCCATTCTCAGTACAGTGGATGAAAAAAAAACAGATGCTTATTGTCCATTGATGATGATAATTGAATGTGTGTGTGTGTAAATAAAATAAAAAAAAACAATAAGGCTTTTTTCGGCTTTCTATGGTTTTTGTTTTCAAATTTGAAATTTTATTCATTTACATTTATCGATGATGTTTCAATCGTGATAATATTAACAAATTATTATCATCATTGAATCCACGATCCACATTCATCATTTTTTTTTCATTATGGCGCCATTTCATTAGTTTTGTATTGATAACAACAACAGCAGCAGCAACAACTACAACAATGGTTGTTTGTCGTCGTTTTCATCAATCGTGCTGTTGTCGATGAATGGATGGATGGATGGTGTGAATTCTAATGTGGGTAATCGGCAATACAAAACAGCAACAAAAAAAAAATAGCCATGTCCACAATTTTTGTGTGTGTTCTCTGTCTCTCTCTCTCTCTTTTTACATCTCTCGAAGTTTTATTCAAAACTTGAAATTCTACAATTTTTTTTTTCAATCCTTTGCTACTACTTTCTGTTTGATTGTGATAAACCGACACACACTTGTACAGATCTATGTGTATGTATATACACTGCATCGCGGTTGTGGCAATTTCATTTTCAAAATTTTTTTTTTTTACTTTTTCTCCATTACATGTGGATTGATTATGATCGTCGTTCATTTAGTTTTTTTGATGAGATTTTTTTCCATCTTCTTTATCTTTGTGTATGTGTGTGTTTGGAAAAGTGAAATTGCCATTGATGATGATGATGAAATAAAGACATGTTCTTTGTTAGTGAATAAAGAAAATGCTGAGAAATAGAGAGAAATGGAATGATGTATGTGTGTGTGTATTGGTGGTGGTGGTGGTGGAACGAAGAAAATGAGATCAACACAAGTTTTGTGTGTATAAAAAAGGTGATGAAGGTTTGTTTTGAATTTTTTTTTTGTTTTGTTTTGTTTTATTTGATTCAAATCAGAAAAGGAGAGAGAGAGAGAAAACGAACCAACAAAAACAATTTCTCTTTTTTCCATTTTTCTCTCTACGTTCCAGAGAAAAATTTGTTCATTGAAACGTTTTTTCTTTTTTTTTCTTTTTTTGCTACTTGTTGATTCATTTCGTTTTGGATCAACAACAACGATCATTATTGAAGGATCCATTAATTGTGAAATGTGTGTGTGTGTGTGTGTGTGTTCATGTGTATGTGGATCGACGACAATTGAAATTTCTGTCCATAGTTCAAGTGCCGTGAAAAAGTCAAACTAAAAGTTTTTTTTCTTGGAATAGCGGAATGCAATTTGTTTCTGTTGTTGTCTTGAAATTCATTATCTCCAAATCATCTGTTAATGAATTTTTTTTTCATTCTAAAAATCCAATTAATCATTACCAATGGAATGATATAATCAATCGATAATCGATTGTGTCAATTGTTGTGTCGTTTGTTGTTGATGATGATGACAAATTTTTTTTTTTGAAAACAACATTATCACCAGACAACAATAATGATTGTTGTGTAATCATTCCCTTTCATCACAGAAATGTTTTCTGTGGTAATCATTTCTTTTTTTTGTGATCTTGTGACATCGAAATTAATACATGATCAATGAATGAATGAATGATTGAATCGTCAACAACAACAAATGATCGAATGTTTATCACCCATCAATTGATAAAATTGAATCGAATGAAATTTGTTACCGCCAAATGAAAAAATAAAATAAAATCGTCATTTGACCTCGAAATTTCGTTTTACATCAATTCGGCAATTTATGTATGTGATGATGAACTCATTTTCCGGTCATTGATTATCATTGGTTTCTTTTCGTTTGATTTTGTCATAGTTGATGATGATGATGATGATGATAATCATGATTATTGTATCATAGCTCCGATTCTTTTTTTTTCTCTGTTTAATCAATTGTCATCGGCCTATTTTGTGATATATTACCTCGGTGATTTTGGTCTTTTTTTTCGGTGTATTTTTTTTTGATGTTTAATTTGCTCTCATTATTTGTGGTTTTCATTCTTCCACGTCAAATGTTTGTTTGTTTTTTTTCTTGATTGTCGATTGATGATAATTGCAACACACACACACATTGCTAGTCAAACCCAAAAAAAACAAAGAAACAGAATGTCAATTGAAATGGTAATAATGTTTATCACTTAGAAGTGAATATTGAAAAAAAATGTCATCATCATCATCATATCGAAATTATAATAAAAATGTAAATCATTCATCTAATGATGATCCGGATTATCATTTACCACCACCACCGATGCCCCCACCACCATCATCATCATCATCATCATTTATGGAACCAATGATGATGATGCAACATCATCCAGCCATGATGATAACAAATGATTTTCATTATCACCATCAATCACAAAATCATCAACAACAACAACAACAACAATCAACGAATATTGATCCATTAATGATGATAATGTTGGCTAATCATAATAATAATAATGATGATGTTCAATATTATCAACAAAATGAATCTGCAATCTATCTAGATGATGGTGATGTTGGTGATGATGCTTATTATGTTGAACATGAAAGAAATTCTGAATTTAATCATCATCATAAATTCTATGATGATTCTAATTCAAAGAAACAATCATCATCATCAAAGAAAAAACAACAACAACAACAACCAACAATAAATGATAATGATGGTGGCTATATTGTTGATGATGATGATGATGATGTACAACAACATTATCAGAATCATCATCATTATGATGATTATTATGATGGCTGTGGTGTTGATGAACAACAGCAACAATTTACCGTTGTTTCAGCATTGGTGAGTTTTTCCATGTTTGTGTGTGTGTGTGTGTTTGTGAAATGATACAGCTGATTATTCGGTTTTTTTTTCTATTGTCCAGTGGCTATTTAATCGAATTTTTTTTTCTTTTCTTTTTGAATTTCGAAATTGAATGAATAATCTTAACACGATCCGTTTTATCTCTTATCTCTAATTCAAACTAATTTTATACACTGTTTGTGTGTGTGTGTGTATGTGTTTTGTGTACTTCATATATAAAGATTTCATTTTCATTAATCATAATAAACATCACTTCATTTCATTTCATTTCGTTTCGATGCCCTATATTGTTGTCATATCGAATCAATTGAAATTTTTTTTTCTTTACTTGTTTTGAAGAAAAAAAAAATAATTTTTTGACCTAATAAAATCTGGCCATTCATTGATTCACATATATATATTTTCATTATTATCATCATACACAAAAACTGTACATCGTTGACAAGGGGTTATGTGTGTGTGTGTGTGTGTGTATACTACACTACGCCCAACATTTATATCTTTCGGTTATAATCGGGTTTTTTTTTTCTTTTCTTTCGTTCTAGTTTTTTTTCCCATTTTTTCCAATTTTATCTTTCATCTTTACCCAGTCATTTTTCTGTGTCTTTGTCTATGTATGTTGTTGTTGTTGTTGTTGTTTTTTTTTGTTGTTCGGACATTTCGTAGGTAGTTAAATTACAGGTAGATTTTTTCTTTTTCACGAAACAATATTGTTCATTTTGGTATATATAAACGATAACCGAAATTTTTTATTTCCATTTTTTTCCATTTTATCGAGAATTCTGTTTTTTCAAAGCCATAAAAAAATAACCATCCAAGGACCAATGCATATGGATATTCAATGATACACGATATTTTCATCATCATCATCATTATTAATGTCCAAATTCTTTGAACATTCAACATTCGTCATTCGACATGTACAGCATTTTCTTTTGTTTTATTCATATTGATATACACTGTTGTTGTTGATGGATTCAAGGATGAATATGACATGAACATTGTATGTCAATTCCAATCATCATCATCATTCATGGTTTGTTTTCTTCTCACGCTTGAAAATATTGAGAAATGAATAATAATCAATAATAATGAAATGAACATGCCTACACAGGTAGAAAATCATTTATTGTTTATTTGGACAAAATTAAATTAACCAACCAACTTGGCAATTTAATTAAAAAAAAATTGAAAAAAAACGGTTTCCAAAAAATGATTACCGTCATTTAAGCATTGCCAATTTAATGATACCAAAAAAAAAAAAATTGAAATTTCCATTTGCATACCATTTGCTATTCATCATTTCAATATATTCAATTGTCACACCCACACTTGTTGATTGTTCAATTGAATTTTATCCAAAAGGTTTCCATTTCTAAATGTTTACTATGTGTGTGTGTGTAGACGACTTAGCACATTTTTTTTCTCGATGAATAATGATTCAAATGTGTGTGTGTGATATATCCGATTGTGTGTGTGAATGCATTTTTTTTTCTCTCTTTTCACACCCACAAAAAAGATTTATCCGTTTTTTTTCTTTTCCTTTATTGGTTGAAGATAGTATCATCATCGTATCAATTTCGGAACAAATCATCATCATCATCATCATCATGATCGTCATCTGTCACAATGGCAACAATTTGTTGTAAATCCTTTTTTTTGTAAAATGATGAAAATGTATACAATTTATATATTATATACACATGAATTCATTTCTATATCACACACACACTTTTCTCACTTTTTTCATTGAATCTCGTTTCCTGGATTTGTATAGTAAATCTTTTTTATTTCTCTGTTTTTTTTTCAAAATTTTCACAAAAAAAAATCTGCCGTATTCAACACACACACACACACACACGTTACGGTTCGATTGTTTGTTTGGTTATTATTTTGTTGTTGCTGCTGGAAAATGATGATGTTATGCAATAAAAATAAAAAAAAAAGACTACGGTTTTTATTTGCCCATTGATTTGAACCGGAAAATAGTCATTCATTTAGTTTTTCTTTTAATTTTTTTTTACGGAAATTTAATGAAAAAAAAGGCAAAATTTTTTTTTCGTTTTTTTGACGTTGACCTTATATATGAATGAAGCTTGTAATTTGTTGTCTGACCTTTATTAATTTCTAATTATTTTTCATTTTCATTTTTTTTTGCAATTAGAATGATGAAAATTTCATATTGGCTGCCTTATTTGGTGCTATTGAAGAAGGAAATTTACATTCCATACAAGAATTATTTACAGCATCAAACATTGATCCTAATCAATGTAACAAGGTTTGTATATGCACACACACCCACTCACACGTTTATCTTTAAAACAAATTGTTTTTCATTTCATTTCATTCGGAAACACACACTAGTAGTAATTCTCTCTCTCCTACGTTTGATATACATGTGTATTGTAATTTTGTAACCTTGTTAGTTACAATTTGCACTCAAAAGAAAAGAAAAGATCCAGGAATAACTTTTATCGATTTCTTTACTATGTGAATCAAACAAAAAAAAAAAAAAAAACATTAACCGTTATCACCATCATCATCTTCATTTTTTTTTAATCGTCTAATATGGTGTTTATTATAAATGCCGATCTTAATGTGCTATTTATTTATTTACTTATTTTCAATAGTTTCACATATCAATCATTATCGTCATCAATTGCAATTGAATGTGTGTGTGTGTGTGTGTGTGTGTGTGTGTGTGTGTGTGTGTGTGTGTGTGTGTGTGTGTGTGTGTGTGTGTGTGTGTGTGTGTATGTATGTATGTTTGGGGTTTAAAAGTAAGGGAAAAAAAATAGCACTGAGCAAGTAGAAAAAAAAGAGATAAAATTTAACCTTTTTTTGTCTCAGGTTATTTGCCTGATTTTTTTTTCTTTTTTTGCTTTCTTTTTTGAATATCTATGTTGTGATATAATTACCCATTTAATGATAATGATAATGATGATGATGATGACAATAATAATAATGTTTATTTTGAAAATTTCTTTTTTTTCATTCATAGAGTTTCAATGTAATTTTCGTTTTGTGATTTTATCATTATAAGCTTTCTCTGTATGTCAATGTTGCTTGTTGATGTCTTGAGGCAAACCATTTTATCATTTGAACCAAAGCTTATTTCACACACACACACACAAACATTCAGAAAAATTATTATTCATAAACCAGATTTTAAGAAAAATCGATTTGTCATTAAAATAATAATATAAGTATTGCCATTTGTTTTTTTTCACTTTTGAAAGGTTCAGGTATCTTGTTTTGTTTTGTTTGTTACCAATCACGAATCCTCTTTTTTTTATTATTCGATGCAATGTTATTATTATTGTTGTTGTTAGAATTGAGCCAAATAGAAATTAAAAAAAAATTGAATAGAATCCACATGAATTTGAGTCATGTTTTTTTTCGTTGTTATTGAAGATGAGTTTGGCCCAGTTTTTTTTTCGTTTTTTTTGTCATTTACAATCGTCGTGATTGAGAATTGGATCATCATATATTTATTATCAACAACGAAAATAATTGTGATGATGATGACCATGAAGATGTCCCTTTTTTTGTGAGAAATTGAATAGATTGATTGATGATGGTGGTGGTGATGGTTAATAAAACGAGACTGAATCAACCTGCAAAAAAAAAAATTTTCACATCTAATCATCAAATAGTAGTAGTTGTAGAAGAGTAGTGTTAGTTTCCTTTAGTTGAATGAAAATTTGGTCACACATTCAATCCTTTGTGTGTGTGTGTTTGTCTGTGTGATAATAATTATATTTGACCTTTTTTTCTTATTTTCCTTGTGCTATTTGATAATCGATTTTAATTTGAATGAATCAATGAATTTTTTCCTTTTTTTTCGATTATTTATCCTAATATTTATAGCATGGTGAATCATTATTACATTATTGTGCTGGTCTTGGACAATTGGAAATATTTAAATTTCTATGCAAAATTGATGCCAATATTAATGTTGTTGATGATGTAAGTATTGTGTATGCCATTACCGTATATATTCATTATTTGAAATACAGGCAAATGGACTTTGTTATATATATATATATAGAGAGAGAGATTGTTCTAGTTTGTTATATGGATTGAAATGAAATTGAAAAAAAAATCAACTTTCACATAAATACAAAATGTAAATCATTATCGATTATCGTTAAAGATTATTATCGTTTTGCAATATTGAATGTGGTAAAAATGATGATGATTCAATCGTTTGTCCATTTGTATTTAGATAGATAGATAAATGATGATGATGATGATGATGATGACCAACATTATCATATTTATTTCTTGAACTATTGAATATTTATATTTTCTTTCTCTCCCCTTTTTTCATCTGGTAAACCATTTCTATTTTTTGCTACCGATTTTTTTTCTGCTGATCATCAGCAAGGAGATACCGTAGTACATTGGTCAGCAAGACAAAATCATTCAAATATTATCCGTTATGTTTATGAACAAACGGCTTCAATTGAAATGTTAAATAAGGTAAGTTTACCATTTGATGATGATGTCCACAAATTGATAATTTTAAACATTTTTATTTTCATCAATTTTATCGTTTTTTTTTTTGGAAAAAAATCTATCCTAGAATAACGAAACACCATTACATGTAGCTGCACGTTATGGTCATGTTGAAGCTGTTGAACAACTATGTAAATGTGGTGCCAATATCAATGCCATTGATGAGGTTTGTTTACATTTTTCTGATCAATCATTTATTTACCAATCAATGATGATTGATTGATGAGTCACAGATAGATCGATGATGATGATCGGTGATGATGTTCATTGTTTTGTTCTATTGTGTTGATGATCCATATCATCAAAATTTACAATACACATAACTTGTGTGATCTTTAAATTTCTTTTGTTTTTTTTTCATTTCTTGAACAAAAAAAAAATGAATACACTATTCACGGATGAATAGCATGGTGAGACGGCCATTTTGATTGCCGTATGGCATGGTTTTCCAAAAATTGTACATATCCTTGGTGAAATTGGTGCCGATACAAACATAATGAATAAGGTATGTATATGTTTTTCGAGCAATTTGTTTTGTTGGTTAGCAAAATGAAAAATCAATGCTAATGACCCATTTTCAGCATATTGAATACCTGTTGAATTCATAAGTTTTTTTTCCATAAATTCGAAATTATTATTATCGTCGTTGTTGTTTATGAATGCATCCGGTTTTTGAAAAGGAAAAAAAATTGTTTTTTTATCGTTTAAAGTTCATCGCCTGAAGCAAAAATGAGTTAAAGAAACAATTTTTTTTTGAATGGAAATTGATCTCGTCTTGTTTGTTTGATGAATGATTGAATTTCAATGCCTGTATTTTCGTTATTTCAAATGAATTTTTTTTTTGATCATTTATTCATTTAGGAAGAAGAATCCGCCCTTCATGTAGCTTCAGCTCGTGGTCATTATGAATGTGTACGATGTTTATTAGATGCTGGTGCCAACGCAAATCTTCGTAACAAGGTAATGATCAGTGATGATGATGATCTATTATTACAACGCCTTTTATAATGATGTGTTTTTTTTTAGAATTCCTATACACCATTACATTTGGCTTTAAAACGTCAACATCAAATGGTAGCCATGTTATTGTTGAAAGCTGGTGCCGATTATGAATTACCAGATGATAATGGCGAACGTGCCATACATTATGCTGCTCGTTATAATCTTGTATCAATCGGGCAATGGTTATGCCAAATGAATCGTTGCCAGGTTAATGTGCCAAATAAACATGGCCTATATCCATTACATATTGCAGCAAAAAGTGGTCATATCGAAATTGTTCGTACATTATGTTTAGCTGGCAGTGTTGTCGATCAAAAAGATAAAGATTCAATCATACCACAGATTTGTGCCATTGCTCAAAGTCATAATGATATTGCCGATCTATTGACACGTTTACGTAATGAAAGACAAAAAGAAGAATTCATCACACAATTGATGCCCATACCTTCAAATCAACCATTACCACGGATTAAACTGAAAATTTTTGGTCATTCTGGCGCAGGAAAATCAACATTAATTGAATCATTAAAATGTGGCTATTTTAGTAGCTGGTTTCGTCGCTCAAAAGGTCTCAATAGTACAATTTCATTGATGAAATTGAATAATATAAATACCACAATGAATGGTCAGTCACAACAACAACTAAATCGTTCGACTATAGAACCACCACCACCACATCAAAAGAATGTATCCAAAACAAATGGATGTGAGTTGGGCCGATCAAATCTTTCAATCATAAGTGATGGATCAATGACCAGTCGTGATCATCATTCAACCATAAACAATAACAATGTGCCAATGATGAAACAGCAGCAACAACAATTGAATAATGGAATAATGACAAAAATGATGAATCGAACTGCAAATATCAATCATTATCAACATCCTACGCAGCCAAATCATCATCATCAAACACAAACAAAAGGAATCGATTGTCAACAAATGTATATATCGGGTGTTGGCGATCTAAGTGTATGGGAATTTAGTGGCCATCCTGCTTATCATCAGATCTATGATCATTTTTTGGGTGATGTACATTGTCTACATGCCATAGTATTTCGTCTTTGTGATGCAATTGAAATTCAACTTGATAATATTTTCTTCTGGTTAAATTTCATACAAAGTCGTATGCCAATATCGGAACCATTGTTATATTGTGGTAAAAGTCAACATTATGCTAAAATCATATTGATTGCTACACACGCCGATCTAGCTCAGCAAACATTTGTGCCTGATGAAATTGAACAAAATCTACAACAGATTATGATGAAAGTAATGGCCAAATTCAAAAATGTATTCGAAATTTATGGTAATATATTCATGATGGATGCCAGTGTTGCCGGTTCGATCGGCATGAAACAATTAAAACAGTATTTAAATCACGCCAAATTATCGATCGTTCAAGAATTGCCTCATACAACTGGTTTTCTTGATTCAGTTCTTACATTTTTGAATCTTTATCGAAAAGTTTCGCCCAATTTTCCTGTATTAAGCTATGATCAATTCAAAGACATGATCAGATCACAAATAAATCCATTATCTTCAGAAGATCATTTCAAAGAACTAGTCCAACAATTGGAAATTATGGGTGAAATTGTTTTTCTCAGATCAACAAATAACACCAACTATGATTCATTGGTGCTCAATCCTAAATGGCTAAACTGTGATATTGTCGGCACATTATTATTGATGAAAGATGATCCAAACTATATGATCAATGTGAATAAAACACAAATAATGGGCATCTATTCTATTGATGAATTCCAAGAACGATTCGATGATGTCGATGCATTGGATCTATTACAATTACTTGAATTACTTGGTATTTGTACACCGAATGATCGTTCTGGTGATATTGAATATGAATTTCCTTGTTTTATACTTGATGGTGATTGGGAAGAATTATTGGATCGTTTCCAATATCGTGATAATTGTGTTTATCATGGAATTGTTTTCCATTTACAACATTCATTATCATCATCATCACCATCGTTTGGTTGCATTCTTACCAGTGTATTTCCAAGAATACAAGCCAATCTTCGTTCAGAGCTACGAAATCATTCTACCTATAATGTATATGATCTTCATAATTGTTTTAAATTCAGTCATTTTACAATTGAAGAAACTAATATCATGTTTATCATCTCATTGAATACAACTGCGCAATCGATTGAAATACGATTTTCTGGACCATATGATAAACGTCGTGAATGTTTTTTCTTCATGCAAGAAATGATACAGATTATTGAACAAACCGTTTGTAGATGTGCACCTGGTTTAAATGTTGCCAAATCCTATTTGTCACCTGTACAGATAAAAGATCAACGTGAAAATCTAAGCTTTTATTCATCTAGTTCATTGATGAAATCTTTATTGTTTGGTTCGAATAAAAGTACAACAAATTTATTGAAGAAAAAAATTCAAACTGATGACGCCGAATGTGAAGAACGGATTGGTGATATTCTTTGTTTCGGTATCTGTAATTTAAATGAAATCAATGTTTCTTCGAATGGTGAACCAACCTTAGCCAATGAACTTCATTCATCGAATTTATCATTGTTAACGAAACAAAAATTATGTTCATTATTGGATCCACCTGAATCGATTGGTCGTGATTGGTGTATGTTTGGCATATTACTCGGTATGACCGATAAATTACCTAAATTAGATCCTGGTACAAATGCTCAATTAAGTCCAACAGCACGTGTTATTGAAGAATGTGTTCGTAATGTAAATTGTACAATCAAAATGTTGGTAGAAAAATTATCCGAATTGAATCGTTTTGATTGTGTAGATGTAATATTAAACACTGGTCCATTATTACGAATGTTTCCATCAACATCATTACCGGAAGAAGGAATTATCTATAATGATGAATCATCACATACAAGTTTAGGTGTTAGTACATTATCACATACATCCAGTTCAAATCTATCACGTTGACATCTTTAATCCACATTAAAGTTATTGCATTGACACACACACACACACACAGACACTAATCCTAATCATTCATCATCATCATTATTATTATCAACTGACTGACCACAAGATTGTGCCAAAACAAACAAAAATACCACTAATTGAACGATTCGAAGATGGATATTTGTTCTTTATTAAATGAAAAAAAAATGTGATAAAGATTGTGTTTTCTAGATTTTACAAAAAAAAAAAAAAAAAAAAAAAAAGAAAAAAAAAAACAGAAAAAAAAAAAAAAAAAAAAAAAAAAAAAATTCATCATTGACAATAATTGTAATGGGTGAATGTTTTTTGTTTTGTATATATCTTTTTTTACGACAAACAGAATTATGTTATACACACAGACATACAATCAATAATAATAATAAATAATAAATGATGATTCAATTCAATTAATAAATAAATAAAATGATCATCATTCCAAATGATGATTATCTTGATGATCATCAACAGCATCGTTGTCGATTTTAGATGTTTGTCCATCATGTTGCTTTTCGTTGTTATGATCCGTTTTACTACTACTAGCTACAATATCTAAATCATCATAATCAATTTCATCATCGTCTTCCATAAAATCATTATTATTATCCACATGGTGATTTTGGTTTTCTTTCGTCGTCAACATTGTTATTGTTGTTGTTAATCGACCATTTGTTCCATCATCATCATCATCATCGTCCTTGTTGTTGGACATATTAATTTTCATTTCTTCAATATGATCTCGAAACAATAAATCGAAATTTTTGGCAGCTTGATCACCATCATCATTAATTTTTTCTTCTTTTGGCCGTAGTTGTTGATCACCACCATCATCGTCACCATCGTTATCTGAATTAATCGTATTATGATCATCGGCAAAATACAATTGTTCATTTGTACGTATACGATTGAGGAAATTTTTCACAGGACGTTTATTGCCAAATTGTTCGGTTTTGGCGACAAAATCCTCGAATGTCAATCCAGGAAACAGACGATGTGCCCAATGTTTTGTTTTAAATAACAATAATTTAAGATCTTCGAGTTCATGTCCTTTACCTTTGAATTTTGTCTGGCTTATGATTTGAGGTAATGCTGCAATACCACGACGAGAAACAAGATGATCAACACGAAGTATGTTTCTTGGACGGCGAATAATTGGTGTTTTGGGATTTACAACAGTGGATTTTGGTTGCGAATCATTTGTTGTGGATTCATTATTATCAACATTGGATGGTTCATCTATTAAATCATCGTAATCCATTGTTGTTTTGCACAAATCCAAGAAAATATCTGAACGAAAAAAAGAGCGCGTAAAAAAAATATATTGAAAACAAAACAAAACACACATGTGTGATCATTCATAGACACTAGGATTGAGTCATCGAACACTGACAATTTTTTTTTTTTTTTTTTTGAAAATCCACAAGTTGCTACTGCTATCATCTGGTTCTGTATATTTTTTTTTTCATAAATTTTTTATTTTTCGCGCGTAAACACGAAAACAAAAAAAAAAACAAAACGGAAATTACCAAATTATTTCATACTACAATCTATTGAATGCATTGATTGGCCATATATGAAATTGAACCATACTTGAGAACAGCAACATCTCTGATCCGGTGCTGTCAAAAGTACTTGTTGTTGTTGTTGTTGTTTGAACAATAGAAAACCGTAATAATATCAAATTTTTTTTTCTGATGTGATCCGATTACTTTATTTCTTTATTGATAAATTAATATCCGATATATGGATGAATGAAATACATGACAAACTTTTACGATTACCAATCATCATCATTCATCATTATTATGGCAAGAAAAATACCGGAAATCAAATGAATCACATGAAATGATGAATCCATGAGAATAAAACCAATAATAGAATGATGATTCACATAAGTATAATGTATGTGTAAGTATTGCAATTTTCTTATGAAATTGACATTTTTGATCCATTTAAATTAAATTTGTTTTCTTTTAATACACACACACAAACACACAAATCAAATTTGATATCAAAATCAATTGATTATCATTCGGTGTACTGTCTGTGTATGTATATCGATATATCGAACACTTTTTGTTGTTTTCAATTCGAACAACATGTGCGCCTTTAATAACAGCATCAGCAACAATAACAACAACATTCGATTCAAATATCAAAAGATAAAATGCATTTTTTCTTTGTTCAACTTTTTCGATTGAAAACAATAATTCGAAAAATGAAAAAAAACCATCATCATCATTGTTATTATTATTGATAATTGATTTCGAATGAATATATTGTCGATAATAATCAAATGATGGTGATGTTTATTGAATTCAATCATCATTTGTATTTTGTTGCCTTGATCTCAATAATTCAATTATGATCATGATCACGATGATGATCAATTTTCATTCTTTTCTGGATAATTGTATTGCCTCCACCTTCTATTTTTTTTTCTTTATTTCCACACCTTTTTGTACATTGATTTTGTTTTGTTTCACAACAAAAAAAAAACTTGATCATTTTTGTTCGGCCTAGCCGTAGAGTTGATGGATTTTCTTTTTCTTTTTTGTTAGATTCTCAAATTTTTTTTTCTGATGACCTTCAAAAACCTTTTGTTTTTGTTTTTGTTGATGATCTAGAAAAAAAAATTTGAAATTTAAATTCATTCATTTGTTATTGTACTTATCAACAAGTTTCATCTCTGCACGCACACACACACACACACGAACACACCTGTCTTTCAAACTTCCGAAAATTATTATTTTGTTCATTAACACAATGATGATGATTCAGTATAAATGAATTGATGGTAGAATAGAATAGTGAACTAAGCAAGTAGTGTGTGTGTGTGTGTGTGTGTATGATTACCATGAAGGGTAAATTCTAGCTAGGTCATCATTGTGTTTTTTTTTTGTCAATTGAAAAATTTTTTTTTTCGGTTAATAAGGTTCATATAATAGATCCGGGCATTATTATTATCGAACGAAAGTCAAACTTTTATTTTGAAAAAAAAGAAAAAAAAGTGATGAAAAGATTCGATGTCATCGTTATCATCATCATTATCCACCATTGATTTTGTTGTTGTTGTTGTTGTTGTTATCATCATAATATAATTCTATTCTATAACATTGTAATTTAATCTTTTACAATTGTTATAATGATACAAGAAAAAAAATTAATGATCTTGATCATCATCATCATATTTTTATTATTATTATGCATAGACATGACCAAAAAAAAAAAACGAATTCAAATAGAAAACCAATCACATTCATTTGTCAAGTTTTGCTTTTCAAAACATATCATATTATTATACATATAGATCAATGGCCAAAATGATTTTTTTTTTTTTTTGATTCAATGAAATTGATCAATTTGTTATTACGTTCGGATTGCATAATAATAAAATTATCGTTAGGCCTGTTGATCGCATTTTCTTTTTCCAATGTAGGCGATATATATTGTCAATCGATTTGATTTGATTTGTTTTTTTTCTTCATTTGGATACAAATATGGTTAATGGATGAATTTTTCTATAGTAGTAACTAATGGCAAATATTCAAAGGGCGTCTACCTAGAATCTGTTTATTCTGATCAAAAAAAAAAAAAAAAAAATCAACAAGTCACGTAGAATATTGTCCAACCACGCACACACACACACACACACAACATTGAAATGTAACAAAAGTTCGACCGAATAAACTTTTTTTTCCTTCAATTCAATTATGCTATATCATCATCTAGCGAATTATTCGCACAGACACCCAGCCCTTAATTCGGGTTTTTGCCCTTTCATTTCTCCACACTATTTCATTCATTTGATTGCAATTAATCCATGTTGATAAAATAAATTATCGAATGCGTAAACACGAAATCAAAAAAAAAAAGAAATTTTTCACTTTTTTTCTGTTTTTTCTCATAGGTCGTTTGTAATGATTTTTATTGTGGTAGATGAATTCTCGAGAATTTTTTTGTTTTGTTTTTGTTTCGATCTATCGATCGATAGTGGTAATTATTCACACAATGATGTTCCTTTTATATACCATGATGATTTTAGTAGTTGTTTGAATATTAAAACCATATATGAATGTTTACCACATTTTATCGAGTAGTAGTAGCAGTAGCAGTAACATATATGTGTTTATATCGATTATTTTGGGTTGAATGATGTTGTGTTTGACTGATTGATTGATTGATGAATTTTTGAATTTAAATCTATCAATACAAATAAACAATACTTGGTAGGAAACATTTTCACTTAGACAACAACAAAAAAATGTGATATGATTTGGGCGATAGCAACAAAAACAACAACAAAAACAAAAACAAAATTTTACCGATAAAATGATCAAACTAATCGGAAAATTCCAAATTATGTTTACGTTAATTTTCAATGTAATATGTCACTCACACACAAACTAACTAAATTGAATCCATTGAATTCATCAATTTATAGATGAATTCAATAGAATTCTGGATTCAACTCAAGTTTTATTTTTATTTGGGTTGTTTGATTGGCATTTTTTTTTTTTTTTGACTTGAACCGAAAAACCTATATTGATATCGAGTTGAAAAAAAATTGATAAAATGATTGCTGCTGCTGCTGCTGCTGCTGTGACTATCATTTTACATTTTTTTGTGAATCGATATTGAATGATTGATTGACATTATTAAACATTTTTTTTTCAGGGTTCGCTAGATATTAGATAGATAAAATGGTTTTTTCTGCGTATTTTTTTTTGTGGATGAGAAATGTCAAAAATAATTTCTCTCTCTCTCACTTTATGTTCCAAATTGATGTTTTTTTCTTCTGTTTTTGTTTTCTGGTTGGTTGTTTATTAACCACCTCGTTCAATAACCACAAATGCAGCAACGAATGACAATCCATCATCATTGATCGATATATAAAAATAATACAGTTGTATCAGTTGTTGCCACATTCGTTGATGATGATGATAACGCATACACACACGCACACACACAGTGGCAATTGTCCAAATAGTAAATCGAAACCTAAAATCGAAGTAAAACAATAAAAAAAAATCCATCCATTTCATTAATCCATTATATATTGTTTTTCATTTTCCACCTTCTTCAATGGTGATTACTATAGTCCAGGGATGGCGAACCTATTGGCACGCGTGCCAATTTCCCACAGAGCTCTATTGAACAATGGGCGCATACCAATATAAACCATAATAATGATGATGATGATGATCAATTGCAATTGATTATTACCACCACCGCCACCACAACAACAACAACAACAACCACCGAAATTGTCATCATCATTATTATTGTCATTGTATACAACATCATCGGCAAATATACTACTGCTACTACTACGATAAATTACGATTCTAGCAAAAAATAAATAAATAAATAAAGCAACACCGGCAAAATCCAAAAGCCAGAAAAATTCGTCTGCCAAATTTTCAATTTATGTGAATGAATCTGATCATCATCAAATAAATGAATGATCATCATACACACGGCACATATAGATAATATATATATATATATATATTGTCATCGTCATCATCGTTTGTATTGTTTTTTTTTCTCAGTGTGTGTGTGTGTGTGTGTGTGTGTGTGTGTGTGTGTGTATGAATATAAAAACCCGGACAATTTGATTCCGGTACCGACCAGTGTTTTGTTTCGTTTTTGTTGGCTGGATCATTTTTCAGTTTTTTTTTTGCTCTATCTCTGTTTGTGTGTGTGTGTGTCTATTCCTGTCATCTGGTCAATTGTTGATGTGTTACGGCCATTTTCAACTGAATTCTTGTGTGTGAATCAAAAAAAAAAAAAAAACTTTTGAATGAAAACCAACAATAACCATTATCATCATCATCATCATCTATAATCTTCATCGTCACAACACTATTTTCCGTCCATTGATGTAATAGTCATCCGTGGTTCTTTTCATAAAATCTATGCTTCATTTTTTTTATTTTCATCTCTGAAAAACAATTTGATTTTTTTTCTGTATAACAAAAAAAAGTGCCTTAAAAATTCAGTGATATTGTCGTTCATCGAAACACATCATCATCATCTTCATCATTATGTCGACAAAAGATCAAAATGTTGGCACCACCAATGGTGAAGAATCTCGCCCATTGATTGTGGGTGGTGGCCAAAATCCAATGGCATTAAAAAGTAATCTAGCCAAACCACGTGTTGAAGATAATAATGGTCAACCAATATCATCGGCTACTTCACCACCAAAACAGATTGCATTCCGTACTGCATCACATACATCACCAGCAGCAGCAGCGGCAGCGGCAGCTAATGCAGAGGTATGCAATTTGTCACAATGTGCATGTGGGCAAAAAAAATTCAATTTTTTCTATCTTTTTTTCAAAACAAACCCATCACATCATTAGAATAATCGATTTCAAGTGGATAAAGTTGATGATAATGATGATAATTCTGAAGATTCTGAAGATTCATATGGTGAAGGTCTTTACGGTACTAGTGGTGCCGGTTATGCAACAAAAAATCTAAAAAGTTTTCGCCATTATACACGTGAAGCATTACCACGTGCTGATCATTATCGTAATGTTGAATCGGTTCATGGATTTATGGCACGTCCAACATTGGATGAATTACATGGTACACAGGCTACAGTTTCATTTGATAGTAATACGGTAAGTGAAAATTATTATCAATTTTCAATTTTCAATTCAATATATCATAAAAATGTTAATGTTAATGTTAAAGTTCATTGGCAAATATCTTCTAAATTATGATGATGATGATGATGAGTCCACCCATAATGTACACACAAACAAAAAAAAATTTACTTTTTTTTCTAATTCACTTCTAAATGTCATCATATCAAAGCCTTTTAGTAGTTGTAGTAGTTGTCGTCATAATTTATTTTTTTTTTTTTTTTGTTACTGATTATCTGAATCCATAAGTCAATCAAAATGAAAAATGAATTTGAAGTCAGTGTTTTAAAAGTCTATGTGTGTGTGTGTGTGTGTGTGTTTGTTTGTTTATAGTCATATATATATATATCTCATCCGTTCAATTTTAATTGTTTTATTTTTTATTTTATATTTCCATGGTGAAATCGAATCGAATCGAATCAACATGGCCTTTATTTGTCAAGAATATGATATCGTTTATTTATATATTACATGTTTAGTTGAGAAGAAATTTTTTTTCTGGATATGGATCTCATTATTATAATCCAATCATGATGATGATTACATTTCACAAAATTTTTTTTTTCAAAATTCTTAATGAATCACCAATGGAATTTTTTTTTATATATATATTTGATTTATATGTGACTGATTAATAAGACAGGCAAGTAATAATTTATCAATTTCAATGAATTTCAAAACATTTCCGTTTTTTATTATTATTTTTGGTGATGGTGGTAATAATCATGATGTTGCAACAACAACAACAACAAAAAAAAAATTAAATTGAAAGACACCGGATATAGGAAATGATGTATTTGTGTGTGTGTTTTGTCTATTTTAATATTTATATTTATATATGTATGTGAATCAGCAACAGAGGAAAAAAAACATTTTCTATAAATTCAAACAAAATGAAGAATGAGGATGTATGTATGGGTGGTGATTGAGAATAATGAATCGATTGGTTGGTTGGTTGGTTGATTAGTGAAACAAATTTATCGATAAATAAAACTGGCACGTATTTGCCATCGATTGATTGATTGATGTTGTTTATGTCATCCTCATACATACATACACACACACACACAACTAGAACAAATAAAAAAAAAGAAGAAAAAAAATCAATTCGAAATCCAAGTTTAAAACCAAGTTATAGGCCAAGGTTGTATATATAAAGATGATGATGATCGGACGCACCTTGTTTCGAATCAAAAATATCGTCACCGTCATCGTGACAAGAGCAAAATGAACATGAGAAATAGTAGGAAAAAAATTAATAATTGAAATTCATCAATCCGAACGAGAATGAGAAATGAAAAGTATGATTTTTTGATTAATTCAATCAAAATTTTTTTTTCGTTCGAATCTATTTTGATCCATAAAGGGAAAGGTCAAATTAAAATAGAACCGAGATTTTTTTCTGTTTTTGTAATTTTTGCTCGAATTTTTAAATTTTATTTTTAATTTTTAAAAAGGGAAAAATTGTCATACAAAAAGCAGCGGAAGAAGAATCTAAGGAAAAGCAAGCTGTTAAATTCGGTTGGATCAAAGGTGTATTAGTAAGATGTTTGCTCAATATTTGGGGTGTTATGTTATTTTTGCGTCTTTCATGGGTGGCCGCACAAGCTGGTATTGTTCAGGGTACAATCATTCTAATGTTGGCATCCGTGGTGACACTTATAGCAACAATGTCAATGTCAGCAATTTGTACAAATGGTGAAGTAAAAGGTGGTGGTACATATTATATGATCAGTAGATCATTGGGTCCAGAATTCGGTGGTTCTATTGGTATTATTTTTTCATTGGCCAATGCTGTTGCTGTCGCCATGTATACAGTTGGTTTTGCTGAAACTGTTCGTGATCATATTGGGGTATGTAGAAAGAGAGAGAGAGAAATAAAAAAAATTTTGCATGTTACATCACATTTTAATGATTTTTTTTCAATCCTAAAATCAAATAGCAATATGGAAAAATAATATTCGATGGTGGACTTAACGATATCCGTTTGATTAGTTCAGTCACTACAATCATATTGTTAGGAATCGTTTACATTGGTACTGAATGGGAAGCCCAAACACAAGTTTTTCTTTTATTTATACTTTTGACTGCTATGAGTGATTTTTTGATTGGTTCAGTATTGCCACCAACTGATACACAGATTGCACGTGGTTACATTGGTTGGAGCAGTAAGTATCTATGAATCTATAATGTCTGTATTTTTGATAATTTAAAATTTCTTTTTTCTTCGCTCCTAGCATCATTGATCTGGGAAAACATGTTTCCAGCTTATCGGAATGAAACATTTTTCACCGTATTTTCCGTCTATTTTCCGGCCGCTACCGGTATTCTAGCTGGTGCTAATATTTCCGGCGATTTGAAAGATCCATCATATTCAATTCCATTGGGCACATTTTTGGCTATCATCATCACAACAATCAGTTATGTTGGATTCCATTTTATGGTTGCTGCCAATGTTGTTCGCGATGCTAATGGTGTTGTGGAATTGGTTCATCATCCTGGTGTAAAAGATGTTGTACAAGCTATACGTAATTGTAGTCTTGCACCCGATGAAATTTGTCGTTATGGTTCAATGAATAATTTTCAGATTATTGAATTAATGTCCTGGTTTGGTCCAATTATTTATGCTGGCATCTATGCTGCCACGTTGTCATCAGCATTAGCTAGTATGGTTTCGGCACCTAAAGTATTTCAAGCACTTTGCAATGATAAACTTTTCCCTGGTATTGCATATTTTGGTAAAGGATTTGGCCGAAATAATGAACCACGACGTGCTTATATTCTTACATTTTTTATCGGTTTTGGTTGCTGTTTAATGGGTGAATTGAATGCTATTGCACCGATTATATCAAATTTTTTTCTCGCCGCATATATATTGATTAATTTCAGTTGTTTTCATGCTAGCTGGAGTAAATCACCGGGGTTCCGTCCAAGTTTTAAATATTACAATAAATGGATAGCATTATTTGGTTCATTCCTTTGTTTGATTGTCATGTTTATGACCGGATGGATTGCTGCATTACTTACATTTGTTATTGTATTAGCATTACATGTTTGGGTACAAAAACGTGCTACCGGTATGATTTTTTTGTTTAATCTCTAATCCATTGTTTATGTTATTAATGTTTTTGTTGTTTTTTTTTTAAAAAAAAAAATCAGATGTCAATTGGGGCTCATCAACACAGGCACAAACACATCGTTCTGCTGTTACCAGTGTTTATAAACTAACAATGTTACCTGATCATGTTAAAACATATCGTCCACAGATATTATTATTATCGGGTAATCCACCGACAAGATCCGATTTTGTTGATCTTGCACATTTGATCACAAAAAATGCTGGTCTTTTGATCTGTGGACATATTGTTACTGTAAGTAAATCTATTGGATGGATTGATTTGATTTTTTTTTTTTTTTTTTTTTTGATGATGATGATGATTGTTTTGATGTTTTTTTTTTATTTAAACAAATTGAATAGACACCAATTTCGGTTCGAGCACAGAATGCATTATTACATGATGGAAATCTCTATCTAATCAATCGAAATATGAAAGCATTTTTCACTCTAATACAAGATGCAAGTTTTAGTCAAGGTGTTCGTGCATTGATACAATCAACTGGTATTGGTAAATTGAGGCCTAATATTGTTATGTTGGGTTTTAAACGTGATTGGATTGATTGTGATAGAAAAGAAGTTGTTGAATATTTCAAAGCAATCCAGTATGTTGATTTTTTTTTAAATTCTGTTTGTTTGATTTCATTTTTTTTTTTTTGAACTTCAAAACCATTTTTGTTTTCATATTTTTATAGTGCCATTTTCGATTATCATTTCTCCATTGTTATTGTACATGTGCCGAATCGTAAACAAGTTACAAATGGTGATGTTAAACCGGCTGTTCCTGCCATTACCGATAAGAATAAGGGTTAGAAATAATTTGATTTTTGCATTTGAATACCAATTAATTATCGTTAATTAATTAACAAATTATATAGATATGGCTGTAGTACAAATGAAAGATGATGCTATACCGCTAGATAGTTTCTTCTTAGCAAAACAAAAGAAAGGATATATCGATGTTTGGTGGCTGTATGATGATGGTGGCCTAACATTATTATTACCATATATAATACGTAATCAATCACAATGGAAAGATTGTAAATTACGTGTTTTTGCATTGGTCAATAAAAAATCCGAACTGGATGCTGAACAAAGAAATATGGCACAATTATTATCAAAATTTCGTATCGATTATTCGGATGTTATACTTATCACTGATTTATTGAAACCACCAGAAGAATATTCGAAACGAGAATTCCGTAGAATGATTGAAAAATATATTGTTGAAGATTCCGAAGAAAGACATGATGCTGGACATAAAGATGGTATGACATTGACTGAAGCGGATTTGGTTCGATTTAGAGATAAGGTATGTGGTGTTTATATCTAATATTAGTTTCACTAATTCTTATTTTTATATTTTGTTTATCTAATATTCTAGACTTATCGCCATATTCGTCTTCGTGAAATTTTGCTCAATTATTCCAAGGATTCTAGACTGATTGTTATGTATGTTTATCATAGAAAATCAATTGATCTGATTTTTATCATTAAAAAATTTTTTTTTTTTTCAATAGCACATTGCCTATGCCTCGTAAGAATTCATGTCCAACTGTATTGTATATGGCATGGCTGGAAACATTGACCAAAAACATGCCGCCTATGATGTTGATGCGTGGTAATCAGACCGATGTATTGACATTCTATTCGTAAACGTTATCGTATGATTCCATTCAACAACAACAACAACAAAAGAAAATTGAATAGATTCAGACTGACAATAAAAAAAAACGAACAAAACACCTACAATTATACATTAGCAATAGCAAAACATAAAAATCTACTTACAAACCAGCAAAAAAAAAACTTAGAAGGTGAATGATTCATCCATTCCAATTGTTACTTTTTGCTTAATATTTTCGTTGACAATCCTTTTTATTGTTTAAAATTCTAATTATCGTTATCATCATGATTATTATTATTATAATAATTTATTGTATGCCTTGAGAATAAATTATAAACAAAATCAAAACAAAACAAAAAATTTGATTGAATACACATCGTGAAAAAAATGTTTTCAACAATTTAATTTTGGCGCCACTGAATCATTATCAAATTGCTGGAAATATTTTTTTCATATTTTTTTCTAGATTTTCCCAGAAAGTTTTTGTTGTTATTTTTGATCAAAAATGTCTCAACAACAACAACCATCAGATGAATCTACGAAATCTGAAAACGTTGAATATCTAATCAATCAATTGGCCGATTTGATTGATAAAAAAGATGTGGACAAAATCACTGATATACAACGAAGTTTGTATGTTTTGAATTTTCAATGAAAGAAAAAAATTCATTAATTTGAACATTTTTTTCTGTTTCATCATCATTAGATTGAATCGATTTGAAAAATCAAATCAAATGCTTGTCTATTGTAATGAACTTTCTAATCAACATTATCTTAAATTATCTAAAGATTTTCGTTCACATACAACAAAATTGAATGAAATGTATAAAGATTTGGACATAGTATTTCATCGAATCCGGATGATTAAACAAAAATTACGAGAAAAATATCCTGATGTTTTGATTGAAAAACAGGAACAAGAAAATGTCATTGATGAAGAAAATACGAATATCATAACAGAAACGATGGAAAATTTAATGCTCGAAAATCAAATGACAACAAATGAAGAATCTTCAAACATTTCCGAAACGAATGATCAATGTCAAAAGAATAGCTGAAAATGACTGTTGAAGATTTTTATTCATCAATCAATATTGTGAAGATTTCTAATCAGCTACACGAATACATCTGGTTATAAATAAATAACATAAATAAAATACAATGTTCAACAACAAATTTAAAACAAAAAAAACAAATTCATTAATTGATAATTATTTACAAAATCAAAAAAAAAACAAAAATTAGATAGAATTGAAAATGTTCCTGTTTGGGGTTTGTGTGAAACATTTTCATGTTTATCAATGATCGATTTGTTCATTCTTTGGTTTTTCATCATCATCATCATCCTTATTACGTAGATCGGATCGATGTGGTAGAAATAATAATGGAAACATTCCAATGAAACAACCAATGGCAACACCGAATGCTCGACCAAATTGTGTTATCCATCTTGTTCGAGACATTTGAAGCTGCGCTAATGACAGTTTCGGTGGTTTGACACCAATTTTATCGGCTAATCTTTCAACATAATAAGCAGATCCAACACCGGCAATATCGGACAAGGCATTACCTAAACCAGCAGCTGCCATTGTTGATATGCCTAATGCAACACCGAGTGTTAGATCAATATAATCACCAGCAACGATCATAAGAAGATTGTCAAGAAAACCGAATCCAATAAATGGCAGTGATTGAGATATGAATAATTGTACCAATTGATTAGTGTTAGGCAGCTGTTTTGTTGGATCATCCATCATCGGTGGTGTTGAAGTCTCAATTACGGTTATTATTGGTCCTGGCATCAATTCTGGTTGTGATTGAAGCTCTTCATATAATATACGTTTTTCATTTACATTCAATAAGGCAAGAAAATCTCTGACACGTTCTTTATTCGATAGAAATGCACCAGATGTTGGACGTGAAAAATGACGAATTGATAATCCATTATGATGATGTTTCATCAAGAAAATATTCAAACATGGTGATGATGATGACCGTATTGATAATAAATGACGTTTTAATGTCATCAATAACATGATGATGATGATGATGATGATTTCCTGATGAACTTGATGAATCAAAAGAGAAAAACAAAAACAAAAATCATATGTTTATTCGAAATATACTAATATCACTCATCATCATCATCATCATCAATATACCGTTAGTCCGTTATAGAGTGTGTTATACAGACTCAACAACTACAAATCGCAATCCCGAAACGGTAGAAGCAAATGCCAATGATATTTTATCGTATGCGTGAATGGTGGTGTTATAAATTCAACAACAACTAGAATTTTTCAATTTAATTAGCGCAATGTTTGTTTCTATTTGATTAAAAATTAATAATTTGAATTTTTATTTATTTTATTTTTTTTTTTAATTTATTGTGTGGCATATGAAATGAAATCAATATGAATGAATAAATTTTTTTTGTTTGTTCATGTGGACAATAATAATGTTTTGAAAAATAATAGTCAGGTGTTTGTATTAAAAAAAACAAAAATTTACAATTAGCCAAGATTCGTTTAATTTACTGTTAGAATTTTTTACGTTTTGTTGGTGTTCCATTATTACGTTGATTTGATGATGTTGATGGCAAAAATTCCATTCCTTCTGCATTTGAATTTACAATCGTCGATGTTACTGTTGTTGGTGTTGATCTTGTCGACGATGATGCGGTGGCAGTAGTAGTAGTTGTCATACGTTCAAACATTTCAGCTAAACGTTTTCGATTTTTTCTCGTCGTTATATTTAAGGAATCAGACATACACGGATATTGAGTCAATTTTTCAACATCATTAAATATGACTTGTGAACCACCGGTTAATGATGGTATAACATCACCTTTATAGACATTGGTTTCAACATCACCTGTGTTGGTTGCCTGATGATGTGTCAATGAATATTTTGTGGCAATTTCATCTTTTTTTCCAACAAAATCTGATGTTTTTAAATTGGTAACAGATTTCTTACGTTTTGATTGTATATTTGGCTGAAATACGGTACCAAGATCCAATGTACCTGGTGGACGATGTTCAATCCATTTTGCATCATCCGTGCTCAATGATCGTTGATGGCGTGGATTTATAACAGGTGGTGATTGAATATTATTGCCTGTTGCTGTTGTCATCGGTTCATTTCCTGTATCTTGTTTTACTTTCAATGGTGACATCCACGATGGTCTAATGAATTCTAAATCATCATCATTATTAATTATTGTTCGTAATAATTCCAATTTTTCTTGATTTGTAGCCATTTTCTTTTCCATTTCTAATTCAGCTTCATGAACTTTTTGTATGAAATGTTTTTGTAAACGTCTAAATTCGGTTTTCCAACTTTCTTTAATAGATCGTTTATAGTGACGAAATTCATTATGAAGATCTGATTTCTCGATTTCAGTTGTAGCTAATCGATGATTAGTGGTGGACAATTCTTGCTGCAATTCTTCAATTTGAAGTTTCATTCGATTGACTGTTTCTGAATATTCATGTTTCATATGAATGAATCTATTCTCATATTCGAGCAGTTGATTTTCACGTGCTACTAAATCCATTTTCAATACAGCGTTTTGTTGTTCAATCAATGTATTATCACGATTTAATTCAGAAATATTTTGTCTGACATTTTTTTGATATTCATCAATAATCAAACTATTTTGTTCATGATTTTCCATCCGTTTCTCTAATGTCATAATCCAATTCATAAGGGTTTTATCATCCGATGGATCTTCAACATATTTATCCGGTAATGGTGGTCCAATATTGATTGATGATGCAATGAAAAAATTATTGATTGGTCGTAATGGTGTACGTTTGATAGGTGTTGAACGATTGGTAACCAAATCTTGCGATACTTCACCGAATTTACATACCTGCAATGTTTCATCATAATCTTCAAGACCAGGATTAATGCAGATGACCATTTCAACTTTACCATCACCTTCAAAATAACTTTTAAACATATGTGTCAATTTATTATCACGATATGGTACCATTTTATTCGTGTTCAATTTCTGATTCTCACGTAATACATCAAAACAATGTCGTAATGTTAATAATGAATTATTAATGTTACTTGCTTCACGTAAGCGACTTCCTGTAGCTTGAGTTCTCGAAGTACGTTCACAACCAGCCAAATCAACAATCGATAATTGACTGATATGTATCAGATTATCATCATCAATAACTTCTACGCCGTCATTATCTAATGGTGCTTGTACTAAACGAATATTGAATACTGAATGTGATCGGCTAGATTCATTATTCAATTTGGTTGTGCCAATACGACGACGTTTCATACCTTTGATACAAAGATCGAATGCTTCTTGTGAACTTTTCACTTCAATTTCTTTAGCACCTTGAACATAATAACGTTTTTGGCAATCTTCAACAATACGTTTCGAACATTTATTCATTTCTGATGATTGATGATCACCAAGTAGATCATAAATGTAATTATTATAAACTTCAACATATGACACGAATACAGCATATTTATTATCGCAATTTATGTCTTTAACGAACATTTCTTCTTGCACACGATTTTCCCAATCATATGCATCACGTTTTCTTGGTGTTTTATTATTACTTGGTGTCGAATAGATTGCTTCATTTTGAATTTTCAAAATAGCATCCGGTGTGGAAATGATTTCAAAACCATTTTGATTATTTGGTTTAAAACCAAAACGAATATTTTGCAAGCCATTCTTATTCAATGTATTGAATATGGTATCCAATGTTCGTGGTATAATGCCAGGATTTTGTGGTGTACCGGTTATTGTATAGGTTTTTCCTGAAGATGTAACACCATAAGAGAATAAAAGCCCGTTATGACCATCAATCAGATCTTTGACTAATGGAAAAGCTGTTTGTTTGAACACTGAATGTTGATCGAATTGTGGATCGAAAACTTTTTTGAATTTATACAATTGTTTTTGCTGTCCAGGTGGTGATATTTGCAAAAGATGATCATCAATCTTATGCACAACAATTGTATCGGTAAGATTTTTTAATGGACGTAAACGACAAAAAACTTGTAATGGATCTTTTTCATTCGTATCCATTTTTGGTTTTGGTTTCGTTGGTGGCGGTGGTTTTTTAGCCGAATTACTAAAAGGATTTATTGATTGTAACATAAAGATTAATTTAAAATATAATAAAAAAAAATTTATTCATCATACCTGCGATGATTTACCATTGTTGATTTTGATTTTCAAAAAGAAAAATGACCAAAAAATAAATCAAAATTAACAGATAGAGAGACATACAATAAAAACAAACGAACACAACTGACATGCACGCTGACAGTGAAATTCTAAAAAAAAATTCAAATAAACGGCCAATTTGAAACGACCGTTTGAACAAATTTTATGGACCCGTCATAAACAACGTTTTGGAATAAATTTTTTCATCTAAAATTCAAATTTTTTTTTCGTTCGATCATAATAAATATTTTAGATCATAATAAATGTTGATTGACAAATTTATCGAGAGAAAGATATTTATTCAAAATACAAGAATCTATTTGCATCAAAAATTGATTTATGAATTATGAATTTTTGGATCAAAAAAAAATGATGATGAAATATTGAAAATGGGAAATATTTACGAAATAATTCGAAAAAAAATTCCCGAAACAAAGTGAAATTTTTAGGCCCCACCTTCTACGAATCAAACAAACCAATCATGAATGACCGTTGGAATTGTTTAAATTTTTTTTTTTTGTTCGCTTCATTTCGATTGTCATCGGTTATCATATTCGTTTGGCATTAAGTTGGCATTTAACTTGAGTTTTTCTCATCTGCTGTGTGTTCACCATCAAGCATGTTGATTGAAATCGAAACGGAAAATAAATACCAAATTCAATTCAATTTTTCTACATTTTTTTTGATCATTTAACGATTTTGTTTTGTCTATAAATTAATGTCATCATCACCATTGTATTTCATTGTTGATTTCATAGACCACCAATATATTTGAGAGTTTTTTTTATTATTTATTTAGATCTCATCATCATCATTTGATCTATGATCAACATTTGAAAATTCACAAATACAAGTTTTTACTACGTTTTATTTTGTTTTCGAGAAAAAAAAATTCTATTCTTTCACGTTTGATTTATAGCAAACGAATTCGTCTTTATCATTTTGATCAATTTGATTTTCTTAATTTTCAGACTTTCATTTGATTCGTAACATAAAAAAAATGATTCAACCACTTCGAGCACGAACAAATGCTGCTGTTCCATTGCCATTAAAACCAACGAATACAATCAATGATCAAATTGCTAATCTAAAATTATCTCGACATATCAGTGAACAAGAAAATGGTCTGAATTTTCGTTCAAAAATTCCCGTATTCAAATCACGTATCAGTGGTGCTGTTGTTGCTGCTGGTGGTGGTTGTGGTGGTGGTGGTGGTGTCGGTGGTATCCAACAAAAACGTATGGTTTCATCTTTATTACCCTCCGCTTCCTGTACGGATAAGATTGAACAAAAACAACAGCAACAACAACCAAAACGACAAGAGCCAGTTAAACCAAAAATTGAAAATATTGACAATGAATCCAATTGTTTTTTATTGAGTGATTATGCTCCCGATATCTATCAATATCTTCATCAGCTTGAGGTAGAGTTGGATTTTTTTTTCTCTCACCAATTTTAAATGATCAAATTAATGATTTTGTTCTATCGTTTTCTTTTTCTTTCTTTTTTTGAAATAGAAATCATTGGCATTGGAAACAAATTTTCTTTCAATTCATAATGTTGTCACACCAAATATGCGTGCTGTTCTTGTCAATTGGATCAATGGTATACATCGTAGTTTTCATTTGTCACCTGAAACACTTTATTTGGCCATATCGATTGTTGATCGTGTTTTAGCACGTGAATCGGTGGAAAAAAATCAACTACAATTATTGGGTGCTACGGCAATATTTGTTGCAGCCAAATATGAAGAAATTTTTTATCCAGAAATCAAAGATTTTGTCATCATTTGTGATAATCTTTATACAAAACGTGACATATTACGAATGGAAATTCGTATACTTAAAGTGACAAATTTCGAATTAAGTGGACCATCACCATTGTATTTTCTACGACGTGGTTCAAAAGCCGCACAGGCTGATTCACGTGTACATATGATGGGTAAATTTTTTTGTGAATTATCCGTTATTGATTATCAATGTGCACAATGGTTACCATCATTGATTGCTGCAACTTCACTATATGTAGCACTTGAATTGAATAATAATAATGACGAAAAACCGAACGATCCAATGGAAACATCGATTTGGACACCAACTATTGAATATTATACTGGATATACAATTCATGATGTTCGTAAACATTCTGGCTATCTATGTCGTTTGATTATTTCATCCGAAACTTCTAAACATCAGGTAATTTCTTTCTGGTCATTTTTTTCCACTAATCCATGTTGAAATCTTTTTTTTTTTTGAATACAGAATTGCCGTAAAAAATATTCATCATCCAAATGTATGAGCATAAGTAATCTATCACCAAATTCTATGCGTATCATCAAAAAATTGGCTATGTAAACAACGTATATAATTATCTCGATTTTTTTTCCATTTCATTTTTGTATTTGAATTTTTCATCATCATCACTCTACTTTAAACATTATGATGATGATGATTGATTAATCATCTTTTTTTTTGATGATATGGAAAAACATTTGTGTGACAATGAAATATTAACATCGCTTATTGAACGTCTTATCATCATCATTATCATCATTTTTTCCGTTTTTATAGCAATTTATTATTTTTCAATTCAATAAAATTCAATTTTCGTAAAAATTTAATTTTTAAATCATGATAATTTGATCAAATTTTCAATTTTTGTAACGTCATTTCTGAATGGTGCAGGAAAATTTTCAAATTTTAAACGTGAATATATACAAGTAGTAGTAGTAGTAGTAGTTAGAAGCATCAATGTATGTAGTGTGGTGGTGGATGTTTTTTTTTCTCACTAAAAAAAAATTGCTACTACCACACAAATGTGTTTTCATAAACGGCCAATTTAAGCGTGTGTGTGTGTATTATGGGCAGCTCATAACGTTTACGCGCCATTCGAATTTTAGTGTTTGATTTGTTTTTTACTCAAGCTTTGAAAAAAAAAATTTTTCGATCGAAACAAAAAATTTAATCTTGTGAAATTTTTTTTTTCGATTGATTTTCAATTACCAATTTATTTGTACGAATCATCCATCAATCATGTCGTCTAATAAAGATTTCTACTATTCAGAACGTTATTATGATGATAAATATGAATATAGGTATGATGCAATGATGTTTTTTTTAATCTAATCTAATTGGAATTTTTGTTTTCTATTGTTCCATAGACATGTTGTTCTGCCTAAAGAATATGCAAAATTAATTCCAAAAACACATCTAATGACTGAAGCTGAATGGCGTGCATTGGGCGTAACACAAAGTCAAGGTTGGATACATTATATGATACATGATCCAGAACCACATATACTATTATTTCGTCGTCCAATCACTGGTAAAACTACTGTACCATCACAAGCAAAACAGATTGAAGCGGATAAGGCAGAATTTCTTGCCAATTGATTGATTTTTTTTTTTAAAAAACGTTCAACTTCAATCAATCAATTTTTCTCTTGCTTTTTTTGCCACAAGAAAATTGTATATCAAAAAAAACATTAGAGAATAAACAACAACCAACAACGAATTTCAACAAACAACAATATGTGATTAATGAAAATGAATGAAAAAAAAAATTTAATTTTATTTTTAATCATCATGATTATTAATGATGATGATGATTGAAACACCTATGATATAAAACTGTTAGATTCGAGATTTTTTTTTATCTTTTTCAAAATTCAATTGATGATGAAATAAATTGAAATTATTTTCAAGTTTAATTATCAAAAGATGCAAAGATTATTATTATTATTATTATTATGAATATGATTATTGATCATTATCTTGTTCGGATGCTTTACGTTTTCGATTCGATGATGATGATAATTTAGCCGGTTGTTCACGTACATTCAATTCAAATTTATATTCCTGATCACAACCCATATAACAATCACACATAAAATAAAGCATATAATTATAATGACCACTTGTTGCTGGTGCTTCAAAATCCAATTTAACTTTGGCCTTTTTCTGTAATGATATCCGTTTTATCGATATTAATGTATTGGTTTTTGTATCACCAATCACTAGCCACCATCCTTCTTCACGTTTCTGTTTCAAACAAAAATAACAAATCAATCAATTAGTGTGATCAAAAAAAATGAAAATGAAAATTACCTGTGGAAAGAATGGTGCAATCACTGGACCAACCATATCATCTTCACGTTCAAGATAGACCATAACATTTACAGGTGAATCACTAAATCATCAAAATATTAGAATCGAAAATTTTAGAAAAAATTCTCTATGTACAAACCTTTCGATAGAATCTTTATCCAATATTTCATGTTCTAATGAAATATTTGGATAACGATTACAGAATCTTGCTACATCCATTAATTTATTATCATCCAATTTTAGCAATTTAATTCGATCATCATCATCCATATCCATTAGATCGAATATAATGTTGATATCATTTCGAGTGCAACGTTCAATAATATCGGTTGTGAAATGTGGCAATTGTCTCAATACAGAATCTTTATTCCACATTGCCTGTGTGATCATTTGTGCCAATTCCATGGCAGCAATTGCCGGTGTAAGCCATCCATTCGAACTGATAACATCAACACATGCTTGAATCAGGCGAATAGTTTTCATTACAATCTCTTCGGAATCTTGTTGTAATTCTGCTGACAATGATATTCGTGATAGATGAGCTTGAATCAACAGATTAGCTTTCGTATGTGGATCAGACATTTTGGCTTGTGGTATTTTATTCGGCACTTTTGAATGTAATTGTTGTAGAATACCATCTTCACGATGTCTAATCGGTATGTTTTCATATTCAGATGCACTACTAATAATTTCAATTAGATTACGAATTTTAGTTTTTGCATTCAATGATAAACTAAACAACTCAATTGTCGAATAATGTATGTAATAATAAGCAGCAATCATTCCAAAATTCAATGGACTTAAATCAATATCATTTTCAATCGATATACATTTAGAATCTTCAAGATCTTTTAATGTATTTTCAACCAATTCCGAAAGATGATCCGATAAATGACGATGTGTTAGTCCAGATAGATTATAATAATTTGGATTCTTGGACATACGACGATACAGGAAAGTCCATGTTAGATAGTCCACTGCATCTTGTTTATTTTCAACTGTTCTGGTAACAATTTCAGCATTAAAATGATCATGTAATGAATGATCTAAATGTGATTCAATTGGTAATGGTTCAAGTAGAAATTTTTTGAAAAATTCTTTTTTGGTATTCTGACAAAATATAACACATTTAGAGCATTCATCATTACGCAATGAATTACGACCAGAATGTCCAACCATTTGTATAATATCCGATATTGGATAATCTTCATATGAATGTATACGTCCATTATAGAATTGTGTATCCATAATCAATACCAAATGGGCCGATATTGTTGTTGACCAACAAAGATTGGCTGATATGACAATAATTTGTATAGCTTCGGCTTCAAATAATGTTTCAATAATTCTTCGATCTTTCATTTTAGTACCTTCATGTAGATATGCAACACCATTGGAAATGGTTTCCCGTAGAGTTGGATCAGTTATTTCTTTAAGAAATTTTTGAAAATTTTCATCATCTTCTTCACAATGTAAAAAACGATTTGGTCTTGCATCCGCTGCTGCATATGTAAGCATATCGATTGCAGTTAATCGTGCCTGCCGACGTGATGGAACAAATATCAACACGGAATTCTGTAATGACCGACTTAAAATGGTTTGATAAACAGGCTTGGACATTGCTAACAAACGTGTTGTATTATGTGTTTGATTAAAACCACGTATATTAATCTCCAATGGTAATGGTCGAACACTTGGATGAAAATTAAATGTATGACCATGGCTACAACCAAGCCATTGTGCGATATCTTTTGCATTGGCAATCGGTGATGATAATGCAACTATACGTATAGATTTTTCAATCTGTGATGACATATAACGAATACGTGAACAAATGATTTCATAAACAGGACCATCTTGACCACCCAATAGCTGTAGATCATCGGCAATGAATAGATTAACATTTTGGACATGTTTACTTTTCTTCCAACGTCTTGATAATAGGTCCCATTTTTCATGCGTAGTGACTACAATATCACCTTTAGCCAATAATTTCAAATCAACAGTTGTATCGCCAGTAAGTAATACGACAGATTTTTCTAACGATGCAAATTTTCTATTCCATTGTGAATGAATTATTTGTGCCAATTGTTGTTTAGGTGTTACATAAACACATTTTGCTTCCTTTGCCACCATAAACAAACGCAATATGGATATTTCAGCACAAACAGTTTTACCACTACCATTTGGTGCACCAATAAATACATTATCATTTGTATTGTATAATGAATTGAATACCTGTGTTTGTATTGAATTGAATGAATGAAAATCATTTTTATAAAGACGTTCAAATTGAACATTACGAAATGCCGATAATGGTAATGGCTGAAGATCCAATAATTCAGTTGGTGGCGTAAATTTTTCCGGCAAAATTAAATGACGAAACGAAACAGGAAAAACGGTTTCGGCACCAATCCATCGATCGGATGTTACACGTATAAAATATTGTGGCGGTAATGGATCAAAAATTGGTATGAAAAATTTAACAATATGTTCATCTTGTGAATATTTTTGTTTAAGTAAAAAATATTCATGATGCAGTATAACTTCACTATCAACATCTTCGACAATGATCCAGAATGCCTGCGAATTTCCATGTATACGTTCATCCCATTGAAAATCTGGTTGTATGGTAAGTTCAACTTTCAATGTTGATCTTGTTATCGGTTGAATATGAGCAGAAAGTTCCAATTTTGGAAACATATGAATATATTTGTGAACCAATTTGCCCATTTTCGGTAATCGTAATAATTCACCAATTTCATTCGGTCCAAGATCAAATAGCCGTTCGAATGGGAAACCTTTTTTCTCCAATTTTTTTATCACTTCTTCTGGTATACGTTTAAATTGCCGTAATGGTGACAATGATTGCCACATACGACGATCAATCATTTTACATAATGATAATGTTTTATCAGCCATTTCTGCCCATCCGCTAAACAAAACAATTTCATATATAGCACGTACTAATCTTGCTGCTGATTGTGTTACATAAACCATATCGGACATTAATGCTAAACCTTCAAGTTTCAATTGTGATATGTATGCCTGTAACAATACATTAACCTTAGCTGATGGTTCTTCAATCGATTCTTTTATCGGTATCGGTACACGTTCCATTAATTTTTGTAGCTCTAATTTTTCTTCTTCACGTATGGTAATGTTTTTAAATTCTGCTGATAACGCAAATACACGGAATAATTCAATTTCTGATAATGTTGGCTTAAGAAATTGATTATATATCGACATTGTTTCAGTAGAACAATAATAATGTGATGCAATACGACCCAATTCGGTGCCTTGAATATTACCGGATTTTCTATCAAAACGTATTAGATTACATTTATCCAAAACAGATGCAGCCGTATAGATAAGATTTGTACGATATTGTTCTAGTGTTGGATCTTCTTTCAACAGATCATACGAAATACCATATAATGTTGGATTGCGTAGCATACGAACATAAAGATAGGTATAACCTAACCAATTAACGGCATCTTTAACATTTTGAATATTGCCCAAAACAATTTCAGCATTCAATAAATCTGGTAATTTTGATATCAATTGTGATTCAATAGGTAGCTGTTGATTCAATAATGATAGATAATAATGTAATTCAGAATGCTGTGTAATCAGGATTCCTTCACCAAGTGTATCATATTGTGGCCGACCAGCACGACCAAGCATTTGCATTACATCCAGAGCACCCAATTCAATCCAACGACCTTTTTCTGGATTATAAACCTGGGTACCTTTGATAATGACCGTATGTGCAGGCAGATTGACACCCCAAGCTAATGTGGCCGTTGAAACCAATACCTGTATATGGCGATCAGCAAATAAATCTTCAACCAATGTACGATCAACACGTGTCATACCGGCATGATGGATAGCAAAACCATAGGTAAGTAGATCTTTTAATTCCAGATTTTTTACTTGTTCAGCTTCAGATCTTAAAACTTCGGTTGAAGCAGAATTTTCTTTCAAAAACATTCCAAGTGTATCATTTTCAAGACACATATCACGTAAAGCACGTGCCGTTTTTCCGGTTTCTTTGCGTGAATGAACAAAAATCAATAATTGATTACGGCCAGCATGTTCCAAGGTTTTTTCATACAACAATTCATTCATTAATTGAAATCTTTTCACCGCTTTCTTTTCAGTAATACCAATATATTGTTGTTCCAATGGTACAGGTCGGAAACTATTGTCAAAATAAAATAAACCTTTCTTTAGATCAACACGTAGAAATGTGGCAACATCTTCATAATTTGGTAATGTAGCCGATAGGCCAACTAAACGGATATCTTCCTGTGTTGTTTCAATTGAACGAATCATACGTGCAACAAGACATTCCAGGATTGGTCCACGTTCATCATGAAGAAGATGAATTTCATCAAATATGATTAAACGTACAATTTGTGTATATGAACGTTCACCGCCTTTACGTGTGATAACATCCCATTTTTCTGGAGTACAAACAATAATCTGTGTTTGAACGATTTGTTCCGTACTCAGTTGATGATCACCAGTTAATTCACCAACTTTAATATTATAACTGGATAGTCTTTTGGAGAAATTTGCAACCATTTCCTGTACTAATGATTTCATTGGTGCAATATAAACAATTTTAAATTCATCTGTATTTATTAGGCCAGTAGTTGGATCAATATGTTTACCAATTTCACGCATCATTGTCAACAATGCAACATTGGTTTTACCAGCACCAGTAGGAGCACAGACCAATAGATTTTCATCTGTTTCCAACAATGTTGGTGCTAAACGTGATTGGATACGATTCAATGTTTTAAAACCATCAAATGCTGATTGAACATAACGTGGTAATTTATTTATCGGCACCAATGTTTCATCCGGATCGAATGGTTTTGGTTTCAATGCTGGTACATGAATAATTTCACATCCTTTACGTTGTTGACGATAACTACCTTCGGGTAATTGACAACGTTTATTTGCCATAAAATGTGATCCTTGTTGAAAACTAAGATCTTCAAGATCTAACATTTTTACTTTATCAGAAAAAATACTGTCTTCTTCATCTTCATTAGTAGCCGCCGTTTTAGATGGAGCAGAATCTTTTGAATGATCCAATGATGATGATGATGTATCTGTTTGACTTGTTTCAAGTTTTTTCAAAATTTCCATCAAATCTGGATCGCTTTTCATTTTTTCAATAATTTTTGCCTTTTCCGATTGACGTTGTGCTTGTGCCAACATTGTGCAAAATAATATCGTTTGTCGATTATGATGTAAAAGTTTAATAAAATCAAAAAGATCAAAACCAAGTAACACGATAAGCTGTATTTCTACTTCATGATCATCACGTGCTGTTTTCAGTATTTTCAACACTTCAGCTGCTTTTGATTGTGCAGCCACCGGATCATCAAAATATTTGCTCAATTTACGTTGAAGCCAATATGCATCGATTTCACGTGGATGAACATTTGTATCTTTACCTTTACGTATTTTAGCCATTGGTTCATTTGATGAATTCGTTGCCGAACCACCAACAGAAGAACTGGCAGTAGCAGCGGCTGTATTTGATGCTGCTTTAATAGCCGTATCTATAGCTGCTTCTTCACCTTCTTCTTCATCATCTTCATCATCACGAATTTCATTTGTCATGCCTTCGAATTCTTCTTCATCGGATTCTTCAAATTGTACATTTACACCATAGGTATCATCAAGATTACCATCACCATTTGCATGATTATTTTGATTATTATCATCTTCAAAATTAAAATCGGTTATCTTTCGACAAAGACCGGATAGCATGGAAAATTTTTCCGTCACTAATGCACCTAATAAAGCTTCACATTCTTTTTTCTTTTCCTTTTCTTTAGTATTATCTGCTTTCATTACTTGAAGAATTTCATCGGCAGCACCACAAAGTACATCTCTTGGTTGATCACCAAGCATTTCGGATATAAATGCCAATATTAACTCATATGTTTCACGTGTTTCGGGTGTTTTTGGATGATAAAGTATTCCCATCGATTCGGTTATATCTTCGGATAATAATGATTTCTTCATTTTCATCATATTACCATCCGAATGATGATGTGATGATGATTTTTTCGATGGTTTACCTTCCATTTGTGGTTTTGTACGTTGATAACGATCACCCATTTTGATTGTAGTCAATTTACCGACTAATGATACAACTTCACCCGTTGCTTCATCTCGTGGTCGACGTTCAATGAGACGGGTATCAGCTTGAAGAACCAAATTAGAATTCTAAAACAAAAGAAAAAAATTTGATTAATCAAAACAACATAATAAACAAAATGAACAATTTAAATTTAAAAACTCACGGCTCGATAATCAAATTGCTGCGATCGTGCAGCAGCATCAGCCATTTTGATAATAGAAAATTAATTCTCAATGATCAATGAAAATTTCAAAACAAAAAAAAAATTCAAACAAAAAATTCAGATGAAAAAAAAAATTCACGGACCGGTCCAAAATCAAAATGAATTTGAGCAGCATTGAATGTGTTGTTCATATAGGACGTATCAGAATTCTTGAATTCGAATTGTTTGATTTTTACTGTTTATTTTTTCAAAAGATTTGATCATTTTAAAAGTAAGTTAATTCTATATTCTATCTATTTAATCATCTTTTTCATATTCACTTCCGAAAGAAATCTAGAGAATGATTTTATTTAGAAAATTTTCAATTTATTTTAACCGAGCAAAAAAAAAATTTTTGTTAAAAAGCCAAAATTCCAATTATATGCCAATGTATGGTATGAATATATAAAAATTATTAATCATGGAAAATCAGGAAATTGTTTTCATCGTCCAGCATTCCAAAATACTGATTTCGAATATCGAAATGGTCCGAATTTCGTTTCTTCTTCATCTTCTCGAGAATTATTGATTGAAATTCAGTATTTACTTTATCATGAAACATCTAATGTATATAGAAATTGACTCGTTAATGAATTTTCAAATCAAATTGAATCTGCTCATAATTCATACCTGTCGATTTGTCATTTGTTGTTGTTGGTGATGATTATGATGATGATTAATAATGCGGCCATTTTCTTGTGATGATGAATTATTTAATGAAATACTTTTTGCTTGAATAATATCTGCATTGGCCAGGCTGAAAATATTATCACCATCCACAAATGATTGTCTCATTTTGGCCATATAAAAATAACCAATTGCACCAATTATTGCACCAGAATGCGGCGCAACAATACCGACTGCCCACCAGAAATTATAATTCAAAGGTCTAAAACCACAAGATGTCAAGAAAAATTTAATTAATTAAAAAAACGAGAAAAAAAATCTGCGGAAACATTTTAAACATACTCAAACACTCTTGATTCGTAGCCGATGAACGATAAAAGAATCCGTGGAGCTAAATCTCGAGCTATGGAAATACAAAAAAAAAAATGGTCGGAAATCATTAAACTTTGAATGGTATGTGGTATGGTCACTTTTTTAAAATTCTTTCTGTACACATGTGTTGATGACCTTTCTTTTCATCTTGTTTTAACTCTTTTTTTTTATCGATATTTGTCATCAGATGAAAAATTTAAAAGTTCAAATGTTTAAAACGTCAGACCTTGACAATGAATTTTCAATATCGATTTTGGTTTTTGTCAAGAAAATATAAAAAACAAAACAAAATTTTTTTTTTATTACCAATGAATTATCGATTTTTTTTTCTTTGTTTGACAAATGTCAAATGAAATGGATGAGATTTTTTTTTTATTATTATTTTTGAGATCAAAAACATATGACATATATCATATGTCACAAAAACAAACAGGTGTAAAAAATCATTTTCACATACCTGGATTCAGAATGGCACCACAATTATAATTGAAACCAATGATGAATGTAAGTATTAATAATCCAGTTGTTAATGTTTGTAGCAATTTTGGTGTGGCCAATTCATCACCAATGAATAGTATGGCATAAACAAGCAATGCTGTACTGATTATTTGATCCCAAATTGCTGGTAAAATTGTTGTATGTTGATTGGCTGGCATTGTTATGAATATACCAGCCGTAATCATTGATGGTTCAGTTATGTTATCATTATTATAACCATTATCCAGATCAAAACCATGAATCGCTTCAAAATAGATTGAATATGCCAATGCTGAACCAATAAATGAACCAATGTATTGTGCAATCAAATACACTGGTACTTTACGCCATTGAAATTTTCCAATCACTGAAAATGCAATTGTAATTGCAGGATTAATATGGGCACCTAAAGAAAAGCAAAGAGAAAAATTCTCAAATATAAACAACAACAACAATGACAACAAAAAAACCAACCGGAAATAGGTCCAGCAAATATGGAGGCAATAATCACACCGAATGCATAACCAAAAGCACATGCCAGATTCATCGGTGCTTTCGTTAGTACTGTACATGCAGCACCACTAATACCTAATAGCTGTAGCAATAAAATTTAGATTCAATTCGATTCGATTAGATTAGATATATTGGATTTTAAAAAATTTTAAAGTAATCATGAATCTCAAAATTAATTAGTGTCAATTGGATATATATTATCATCATCTTGAATATCGATTTTTTTTTTGAAATCATCACCACATCACTCATAAATCATCAAATCAAATGATTTCGATTATTTTTGGTGGAAAAAAAATCAAAAACTTACCATAAGAATGGCTGTGCCGATTAATTCGGCAAAAAATTCTTTAAAAAGATTATGCATTTTGTTTTTGTTTTTTTTCGTCAGTTTGAAGCACACAAGATCTATGTAATGAAATGAAAGGCAAAAAAAAAATGTGAAAGAAAAATTTTGTTTTCGTCACAAAATGAATTATTCTGAATTTTTTTTTCTTGTAAAGAAACAGTGAACAAATTATGTCATTTGACTAACGACAAAAATTTTTTTTTTTTTTGAGTCTGATGAGAATAAAAATTTTTTTGTATTCTTGATTCGAATCTGTTTTTTTTTTTTTTTTGGAAATGGGAATAAAAAGGCAATTTGTGGCTGCTACTGCTACTGTTTTGTTGGAATGATGATGACAATGAATGAATATAAAAATCGATTCTACATGATCCAGATATAGATTCAAGTCTTTTTTTTTGAAAAAAAAGATGATGATGATGACAAATTCTTGGGTTCCTCACACAAACACACATAGACAGAGTTTATTTGCCACACAAGTTTTAAATTCAAAAAGAGAATCGTACACACACACACACACACACACATAAACAACAAGATATTTATATATATCGCAACAAAAAAAAAAAAAAAAAAATGAAAATCAATGTTTTGGCTGAAGATTTGGGTAGATGTGTGTGTGTGTGTTCAACAATAACAACAACAAAAATGCTAACCATCTCGTTCTTTGGAGACATCCCATTTTTTTTTCACAGTGTGGATTGCGATAATTGTCAATCATTCATTAGCCGCAGCAGCATTTTTTTTTATATCAGGCATGAATGTGGTACATCTTGTGATGTGGTGGTTGACTGGTTGTTAGTTGTGGCTTAAAACACTTAAAATATATGGTAGAAAAAAAAATATGAAAGAAAAACCGCGTAATAAACATTTTGATGATATAGAAACCAGGATATACCGTTGATGGATGGATGGATGGATGGAATGAATATCGGCTCATGTACACCACCACCACCAAAAAAAAAAAATATCAAGATAGATATCATCAACATGTTGACATATTACAGGAAATATTTTTATAACGAAAAATAAAAACATTCATTCATTTCATTTCATTTTGATTCGAATTTTGAACTTTGAAAAAACAAAATGACAACCAAGATGAATAAAGAGAGAATAAAAGCCATGAAAGTGGTGATTTTGATTCTTAGTTTTTGTTTGTTTTTTTTTTTTTTTTTTTTTTGCCATTCACCAGACAAACCACCTGAAGTTTTCGATTGAAACAATTTTGACAACAAATATAGTGCTGCCAGCTATCCACATAGAACGGAAACTTTTGATGGATTTTTTTGTTTTTAAATTCTTAAATTTTATTATTATTTGGGATGGTTATTATCATCATCATCCTAATTTTGTTACTGCCATCGAAACACATGACATGATTGATGTAAATTTTTTCTTTCTTTTTTTTGTTGTTTGGATGAAATGAAGTCCATTTTTTTTGGCCGTATCGTTATATATGAATGTGTCGCACTGTGAGAATGATGATTTTGATGATGTTGGTGATTCGTCCATTCCATTCCATTCAATGATGATGGAAAAAAACGTTTGGGTTTCAAAACGATACCACCATCATCAACATCATTTTTTTTTCGTTTTCAAATGAATCATCAATTGGATGGAATGTCAAAAAAAAAACTACCATCAATATCGACACAAAAGCCAAAACATCGGATAAATAAATGAAACGCCAATTGCATCATCGACACACAACTCCCACGCACTTCAAATGTTTTTTTTTTATCCAATGATTTATGATTTTCTTATAGTTTGTTGGCTTTTTTTTCTGTTTTGTTTTTGTTTTGTTTTCATTATTCATTCATTATTCTGTTTGTTTCGAAATCAAATTTCATTGTTTCATTTGATCCATTGTATTCCAATAATGTTTGACCATCATTTACAATGAATCAAATAAACAAATCATCATACGATATTGGATATTGGAAATCATGGAATCAAATTGTATATTTACTTTATATATACAAGAATCATCATCATTATATACTGAGAAAATTCATCAACAATGTGAATTCATTAGCCATCATTTAATGAATTATTTATCGTTTTTCTCTTCTCATGTTGTTGCTGTTGTTGTTGTTTCAAGCACAAGAAAATGAACAGAAAAAAAACACGAGAAAAAAAAATTCAGTAGACATAACATATATTAGGCGTAACATGAATGTTTCGTAAGAATTTTTTTTTATCTCATTCTAATGATGATGATGATAATGATTATTATTTTTCATGGACCAAATGACAAATGATTCGATTGTATACATACAAATGTTAATTCACGTTGTTTACAATATCGAATCATCATCATGATGAGAACGAACGAATGATATCGATAGTTGACTATCGATAGAATCGATGTTTTTTTTTCTTTCGCAAGAATTTTGAATCGAATGTTTTTTGAAAGAAAAAAAAAATTTCCACAACACTTGACAACAACAAAAACGAAAAAAAAACTGTCATCAATCGATTATTGAAAGAAGATTTTTCTGAGTTCGAATTAAAATACAATAAAAAAAATAAATAAATTTGTGAATTGAATGTGAAGAAGAAAATCTCGTTTGACATCCACCACCACCAACACCATCACATCAACCATCAGCCAACAATTCACGATTCTATTCATCGAGAATTCGATACGATCTGAAGAAGAAATTCCAGAAAATAGAAGAGAAAATTTTTCGTTTCAAGTGATGATGAAATTATTAATTCTGTGTGTCAGTGTATGTGAATTAGCTATGGAGAAAAAATAAATAAAAAAAAAAAAATTTTTTTGTCCCGGGTAATTGATCACAACAACAACAACAACAACAAAAACAAGAAAGAAAATAGAAAACCAAACATTATTCTCAATGAACTCAATGAAAAAACACCATCATCATCATCATCATCACATGATGAAAAACATATCAATGTCCTTGTGTTGTTGTTGTTGTTGTTGGATCGATGATGAATAATTCTGTCAAGTCCTATATTTTTTTTTCTCATCTGTGTTTGTAGGAGTTTGAATATATTAAACCAACCAATAAACATTCAACAATGACAACAACAACAACAACAACAACAATGATGTCAAATACTAATAACTAAAAAAAAAAAAATGGTCTGGTTGATTGGTTTCATAAGAAAATTCTCTCATTCTCTTTTGGTGCATGTGTGTGTGTGTTTGGCTGTTGACATAGCTGTCAATTTTTTTTTTCGTTACAAAAAAAATTTGATTCTTCAACACACACACATGCACAAAGAATTTTTTGTTAACTCTACAGTGGTTTTCAACCATTTGTTTTAATCAAGAAAATCGTTTGTTTTTCATTCATTCATTCATTCGACAGATCCAAAGCAAATAGAAATTGGATTGTGCATAATCTTTGTCAATTGTGATAATTAAAAAAAAAAATTTTTTTTCATGTTCCAGAAATTCATTTTTCTTCCTGAAAACATCAAAGGTTCATCAACATCAATCTCGTATTTTTTTGTTGTTGTTGTTCTGGTTTAATCATCTATATAAAACCAGGAAACCAAACAAAATCATTTTCTATGTAATGTGTACGAATTATTGAAAATGTTTTGTTTTGTTGTTGTTCTTTGTTGTTGTTGTTGTTTTGTTGTTGTTGTTTTTTCATTTCATTTATAATTCCAAGTAAATCTCAAATGAAATGAAAAATCTGATGATGAGAAATCCAACAACAGAACTTAGCAACAGCCAAAAAAAGAACCTAAAAATAAATGAATTAATGAGAAAAAGATGATGATGATGATGTTCAAACGTCATTCATTCATTCATTCATTCATTCATTTTTTTTTGCCATATACCAGAAACCAGAAACAAACAAATACACAACGTGAGTGTTTGTGTTTATCCACATGTGGATTTTCATTTTTTTTCTCTCTTCAATCATAATGATGATGATGATGGTGATGAAAATTCTTCAATTTTTTTTCTGGTTTTCCATTTCATTGGACAGGAATTTTTTTCTTCTCTTCTTTGTTTAATTGGAATTTCATTTTGATTTGCATTTTGATATTGCTGGTTGCTACGGTTTTTTTTGTTGTTGTTTGTTTGTCATCTGGTTTGTTTTCTACACATTTTTTTGGGTTAAAAAATCTAATTTTTTTTTGTTTGGTTCCCAAAATCTTTTGGTTCAAAATTTTGAATCCAATTTTTTTTTGCTGGTGTATATTGGGGTGTTTTGATTTCAGGATTTTAAAATTGGAATTTGAAAAATGTTTGTCTGTTGCCATTTTCTCAATTTTCTCTCAATCGATGGAATTTGTCAAAAGAAAAATAAAACAAAAAAAATCGAGACAACAATTTGGGCTGTCGAGAGAAAATATGACGAGTTTTGCAATTCGTTTTTGATCCAAGATTTCCAAATCGATTATTTTCGTTTTGCGAAAGGGTTTTGTTTTCGGTTATTGTTGTTGTCGTTTTTTTTTCTTGACATTTAATCAAGTTACAGAAAAACAAACATTTGTTTTCAGTTGACAATTTTTCTCATCATCATCTCATATCATATGTATGTATACCAAAATTTAAAAGACAAACAAAAATTGGTTTACCAACAAATGTGGATATAGAAAAAAAAACAAATAAACAAACAAACAAATCTCTTCTGTGTAAATATAGTCGTCTCAATTTATTGTCACATTGTCAGTGGGGTGAAATGAAGTGATTTTTTGTTTTTTTTTGTTTTTTTTTTTTGTGTTTACTTTCTTCCGGTCATCATCAGTGCGGTCTGACTTAATCATTGAAAACCGGAAATCATAATGATAATGGACGGACACACACACACGTCACATATATAATTATTATTCATCATCATCATCAAATGGTTGATTTCGATGGAAAAATAAAGAACAAACGAACGAAAAACAAAATCAGGGAATGTAATTTGTAATCGATTCTATTTCCATTTATCAAATCATCAATTATCGATTAGTTTGTGTGTGTGTGTGTTCGTTTAGGTAGTGGTGGTGATTTCTAATTTTTTTTCCTTCTTTTTTGTGTGATCACTGTTGTTACTATGACAACCAATTTGATTTGATTTACAATTTTCAGATTTCAATTTCCACTGACATACACACACACACACACACACTGAGAGATTGAAATCAATTCGATTCACAATTTCATCATCATCATCATGTTGTTGTTGTCCAGCCATATATATCTGATGTACCGGTTTGTCATTACCGTATTTTTTTTAATGGTACGATTGCGTATACAAAAACCATTATCCATTAGCAATACATATGCAAATTTCATACCGGAAAAAGAACAACAACGTAAAATGATCATTATCATTATCATCATTTGATGATGATGATTATTGAATTAATTGATCGATTTTTAATCATCATCATCATCATCATTTTCATGATCGTTTTTTTTTTGTTTTTGTCTTTTGTTCAATCAAATGGCAATGGTGATGATGATGATCATGATTGATGATGGTTGTTGGTTATAATTATCTTTTTTTTCCAATTGATGATGGTGATCATTAGTCAAATTTAGATTAATTTAGTCATTGTTTTTTTCTCTGTCGTCCAAACATGTCACAATGGTATGTCACATACCACCTCCGCCACCACCATTATATTACTTAGTTGACGATTTTTCTTTTGTTTTTGTAATTGTATTTAACCCTTTTTTTCCCCAGAAAGATGATTTATTAATTTTCTCTTTTCATTCAGATAATTTAATTTTATTTTTGCATCAAAAAAAAAAAAAAAAAAACAATGGCGACCAAAAGTTTTGTGTGTGTGTGTGTGTGTGAGTGTTTGAAATTCCATTAATTTTTATCCGGTCAATTCTGTATATGAATAAATTATTCACACAAACATCTGGTTAAAGTCAAATTCATCATCATCATCATTATTAAATCATAATTCTTAATAGAATCCATTTCGATAGAGAAAGGCAAAATTCAGCAAAGATATTAAAATCAAATGAAAACTTAATCATCGATGATGATGATGAATTATGGATTCTTGTGCCAGAATTATTCCAATATCCGATAGCTTTTTTTTTTTTTTTTTGACTTTCACCATAGATTATGTCCATCTTTTTTCTTCTGATGGCTAAATGGTTTTTTTTATTGATTTTTTTTCTGCTGCAATTATATGAATATGTTATCAATAAATCATCATCATATTGCCAATAAATCACATATCATATTTATGGTGGATTTATCATGTCATGATATTTATGAAAAGACGAAAAAAAATGACCACAAATGTGTTGCAAATGTGTTATTTATTTATTTGTTTTCAATCCAATCAATCGATCAATCGATCGATTGAATTTCCCGTGAGATCTAGCTATATTTTATGAGATCGATAAAAAAAATTTCTTTTTCTTGCATCCTATCCAAAAAAAAAAAAACAAGTTCAACAGGTCTTTTAGTAACCGATCAACAACACACACACAAGAAGAGAAAGAAAGAAAAAAAAGTGAATATCAAATTTCCGGTCAGATTAAAATCCGAGACAGCAATAACAACAACAACTACTACAACAACAACAACAATCCTTTGCCATTTTGGTATGGGGTTTTATCAGAAAAAAAAATTTCGATTTTAAAAAGACAAATCGACAGTGAGAAAGAGAAAGAGAGAAAGGAAAAGTTTTTCAATCATTACATACAGCACAACATTTGACAAGTATAAACAACAACAACAACAATAACAGCAACAAAAAGGAAAATTATTTCTTTTCTTCCGTTGCTAATAACACAACAATCGATACAATCGATATGGCCATTATGTGTGTGTGTGTGTGTATTAAACAAACAAACGAGTTATGATGATGATGATAACATGTCAATCTCATTTTGTTCGTTCTATTCATTCCATCATCAATCCATTTTTTTTTCAATAAATACAGACATCATATTATTATTATTATCATGTTCATTCATCCAACAAACACACATACACACACACAATAATAATAACTTTAAACATCAACAACAAAATTAAAGCTTAAAGTCATTTCCTTCCGGAATCTAATGATGATGAAGAAAGAAAAAAAATGAAAATAATTTAGACACATGAACAACATATGTGTGTGTGTGTGTGTGTGTGTGGAATGAATGGATTTACTTGTCATTTTTGTTGTTGTTGTTGTTGTATGACAAAATTGTATGCAAATTTTCTCTTTTTGTTCATTTTTCCCCATTATGATGATGATGATTGGTTAGATTCCAAAAAAACATCGTGACATGATGATAATGGATTATCATGGGGTGAGTACGCCCGTTTTTTTTCTTTTTTTTTGTCGCACTGAAAAAAAACCTAGATAAAATGAATACAGAAATTAATTGAAAAAGAAAAAAAAAATTTCTCAATAACAACTCACAGAAGATGCACCTGCTACATTGTTTTGTTTAACTTGAAATGAAAACATTGTACATCAATCAAAACAGCAAAAGCACTATGCCAAAAAAAAATAAATAAAAAATACCGGGCATTTGGATGAAAATCACAAACAAAACTATTAGCTCCATGATGATGATTGGTAAATATTTGTCCAAAAAAAAAAAAAAATTTCTTGATGATCGAGATGAACAACAACAACAACAAAAAAAACATCCAGGCTAAAAAAGATAATTAAGTTTGTTAACATAATTGAATACAAATGACATGATATTTGAATGAAAATGACCTCTAGATGAAATTGATTTTGATTAGAATGGATGATGAACCACCAGCGTAACAATGATCATTAAAGATTGAAAAAAAATACAAATTATGATAATGTCCAATGTTAAATGACCTCAAATTGGTTGGCTAAAGAAAACGAAACGAAAAAAAAAAATAAAAATGACCAAATGATAATATAATAATGATGATTATTACTATGAACGTTGTGGTGATTGTAAAATGGTTCACATCATATATTAGTTATATACAGAAAAAAAATCAGCTCTGTAAATCAACGACCATAATATATTGACGTGACAGCTGTTGCTGTTGATAATGATGATGATGATGATGATGAGAATGATGTTTTGAGATGTTCCAAAAATAACTTTTGTTCTATGGGAAAAACAACAACAACAAACGGGATACTTTCGAAATGTAGAAATTAACCAGTCTGGTTTTTGTTGTAGATGATGTTGATGATGATGATCACAAGTGAGAAAATTGTTATGTATGGCCATCATTATTATCATCACCACCACCACCACCACCACCAATGGTTACTGGGGTTTGTTTTTTTTCGAACCAAAATGTTTAATAATGATAATAATTTGTCCAAAATAATCGATCCACATGAATAACAACAATGGAACAATCGATTATTTGATTCGATATATAAGAATCGATAGTATCGTTTGCGATAATTTGATCGAATCTTTATTTTCTTACAGGCTACTTTTGTTTTCATTTTTTCATTTTTCGTTTCCTTTTTTCCACAGTTTTTTGTTTTGTTTTGTTCACATCTTACCTTTTGGCCAAATATTTTATTATGATGAAAATGTAATTATGGTGCAATTTGCATCACTTTTTGGCCATCATAATTATCGTAATAATAATAAACAACAACAACAACAATTGGTCCTTTTTTTCGAAATAATCAACCCTTCAGGCTGTGTGACTTGATTTTTTTTTCATTTTGTTTTTCTAGTGGATCTATTTTTCTATTTCGTTAAGTACAAAACAGTTTCGATGTTTTATTATGACCATTTTCATTTTCTTCTTTTTTTTGTCTTTTCTTAGATGTAATGACGATGACCATTTAATGATTGAATCAAAAATGAAAAAGATGGTAGCAATGTCGGTTGGTTTGTTAGTAATAAAAAAGAATGAATGGCCAAAAATATCCATCCATTTCATTACGTTACACATAACGGTAAACGATATCATGCCATTTGGACAGGCTTAAGTCAAAAAAAAAAATGTATTAGCCCGAAACAACAACAACAGCAAAAAAGTAAAGTAAAATTTTTCTTTGGATCATCATCATGATCATCCAAGAAGACATATTGAAGACCCAAATCTCGTTTCTCTTTTTCTCAATATTTTTTTTTTGCTAGATAGAATCCAGCTTTTTGCATCCATTTAATATTTCCAGTTTAAACTTTTTGTTGTTGTTTTTTTTCCTTTGAAAATTTCATTTCAATTTAACACTATTTCTACGGGAAATTTTTTTTCTACGAAACGGGGTCATTTGATCCATTGATGATATCTCCGAAATGAATGGACATATGAAAATGAAACTTTCTCAGTAAATCTTCCTTGTAATCTAAACTAGTTAAATCCAAACGGACATCTTCCTGATACGATTTGATGATTGTTGATTTTCATTTTCGAAGATGATAATGAAAATTGTTTCGATGATGACAATGATACACTCATTTGGTGCCTAAAAACGTTCGAGGAAGAGAAAGTTTCATTTTCATAGGTTCATCCGTTTCGTAGATATCATCAATAAGTCAAATGAACCACTGTTCGTAGAAATCGATATACCACATCATTATATCATCCAGGTCCAGGATGATGAGTTGAAAAAAAAAGATTATCACAAATCAAATGATTATACTTTTAGTGTAATTTCAATGTTAAAATCAAAATGGGTCATCCTTAGGAATAGTGTTAAAAAGCTTTTTCTCTTGTATATACAAAATGGTATTTCATTTGTCAAACTTTATCGGACATTTGGAATTTGAAAAAAAATCGATAAAATCATCTCTGGATAATAGATGGAATGAAAGAGAATTTTTTTTTCTTGTTGCTCTCGGTGGACATTGTCCAAATATCTTCACATAAAAAAAAAATTATGACGATGAGTTCAATGTACAATCATTGAATAATGCAAAAATTTTAATGTTCGATTTTTGTGTGTGTGTGTGTGTGTGTGTGTGTGTGTATTGTAGGTGTATTTGTAAATAGAGTGCAAGTATTACCGAATGAAGAAAAAAAAAGACGATTTTTCTTAGTGTAATTGATGATAAAACATGATTTCAACAGATAGACAGAAACAGGTAATACTGTGAATAACGGGGCAAACAAAAAAAATGTTTACAGAGAGAGAGAGAGAAAGAAAAAAAAGAGACCAAACGATTCAATTTTCAGGCAAATGGCTGAAATGGTAAGTTATTTTTTTTTCATCTTTCATTACAAACATGAAACTCTCACCTAAATTTTACTCTTTTTTTTAAAAAAAAAGGATCCCGATTTTTAAGGATGTGTGTGTGTGTGTATGTTTTTCATGTCTTACCGATTATTAAAGTTTACTGTAAAACGGAACGAATCAACATCAACAGTCTTTGACATACACACACATGCACATGCACAGGTTGTCAAACGGGAAACTACTAACCAGACCAACACTGTATGATAATTGAATGGCCGACTTGGATTGACTGAACAACCGAGTAATCGACGAAAAAAAAAGAAAAATTTTTTTTTCTCATCTGTTTCTCATTTCAATTGTTTGTCCATTTACTTACTTCATCATCATTGGTCTTATTTTTTTTTGTTGGTCACAAAAAAAAAATGAAATAAACGGATAAACTAAAAGGGGAGAAAAAAAAGTCGAACAAGTTTATAAATGTTCAAACCATCAACGATGTTTTTTTTTCGTTTGCAAAAAAAAAAACAAAAAAAAAAAGATTTTTTTTTGAAAATGAAATAAACGAACGAACAAGTCTGACCAACAACAACGGGAATTTTTTTTTTTTTTTTGGCCGCCGTTACAATCTTGTTCTTTCTTCATGTTCACATCATATATTCACATCTCTCGTTCGTTGATCTCATATTTTGTTTGTAAATGGTGGTGGTGGTGGTGATAGATAAACGATAGTTTTTGTTATTCACAGCCACAACACAACATGTCGACGACGATGGATAATTGAAACCGATTTTTCAATTGCAAACTTTATTCTATGACAATGTTTACACCAGAAAAAAAATGAAAATGAAAATGAAAATGTTTAAAAATTTTATTTAAATTTTCAACAAATTTCATCATCATCATCATCACCATCATCATCGGTTATCACCACATTGATCATCTTTCTTCATCAGGAAAAAAAATTCCATCTTTCTTTGATAAAACAAACGCGAAAAAAAAATTTCCTCCATCATCATCATCCACTTGATTGTGTTTGTGTTTTTCACATCCAGGTATGTATGTGTTTTTTACCTTTTGATTTTCTAGGCTTCAAAATAATCGATTAGTTCTTTACACTGAAAAAAAAATTTCATGACATCTGTTTATTGTGTGCGTTTGTGTGTTTTGGTTGCCAGATTTTTTGTTTTTGTTCCAAAATGAATTATTAATTGAATTTTCTCCCATCATCATCATCATCATCCATTTCATTTGAACGAATGAAAAAAAAAACTGATTTCACAATGATAAATTCCCAGGATGCAAAGAATTATTCATTAATGGAAAAAAAGAGAGAAAGTGGAATCAATTATAATTGAGATTTTTTTTCACATTTAAACGAATTTTTTTTTCTGTTTGAATTTCCATTTTTTTTCTTTTCTAGAATTCTTGAAATTTGGCAAATTATTCCATTGGTTGCCATTCCAATGTTGTTTTTTTCTCTGTTGTTGTACATGTCATTGAAAATTTTTGATTGATTGAATTTGCAAACGAAGAAAACTTTGTTTTGGTTTTTTAGAGATGTGTGTGTGTACGAGAGAGTTTTCGGGTGTAGAAAGCATTCATTTTTGTTGTTGTTGTTGTTGCTTTATAGATGATGATTGATTATCTAATATCTCTATTCATTTTTGTTTAACCTTTAATCTGATTTTAATTTTCTCATTTTTTTTCTTTCTGTTTTTTTTTCCAAAATAGTGAAACGAGATCGTGATCATACGATAAACATAAAATCTGGACCCTGTTGTTTTTTTGTGACCAAAAATTTTAAAAAGAAAAATTCCATCCTCATTCATTCATTAATTCATTCATTTAAAAAATGGAAATTGAACATTTCAATATGACTCATTTAGCCATACAGGCAAATGAAACATTGAAAGAATTATTGGAATTTGAAGATTCATTAGATTCATTTGTCGGTAATATGACCGGTACTGCAGAATCATTGTATACGGCATTGGAATTTTCGAAAATATTTCATTATATTGCCGCCATTTTTGGTGTTATTGGCAATTTATTGGTAATCATTATCTATCTAAAAAATCATCGTATCCGTACAGTGACCAATACATATATATTAAATGTGGCAATATCGGATCTATTATACGTGATCACTGTACCTGTATTTCTTATATCAATTTGGTCTAATTCATGGCCATTTGGTGAATTTGTATGCAAATTATTATTATCAAAAGGTGCCATACATCGTTTTGCTAGTTCATTATTTTTATTGGTATTGGTTATTGATACATATCTGTCAATATTAAAGCCAACATTATCACATATTTGTTATAAAAGACCAATAAATAGCCGAATGATATGTATATTAACATGGATTATTTGCATCATTTCCGTATCGCCAGTATTTTATCATGCATCAACATTTTCTGTACCAAATTCCGAAATCAATCATTGTGATCTATTCTGGACTGGTAGTAGCCGTGAAGCTTATATTTGGTTCACCATTATATCTGCATTTATAATACCAACAATCATTAAGATTTTACTTGCCGTACCATTAATCTATACGTTGGCCGGTGAAAATAGTTCCGATACGATTGCTAGTGAAGGCCAATATCAGGTATTCGCTGAACGTAATAAAAGATCAGCACATTTAATATTGACTGTCATCGTTTTTCATATACTTTGTTGGCTACCTCTTTGGATCTCATTGATCAGTGTCAATCTATTGCCAATGAATGAAATGCCGGATAATTCAGCAATTCTATTCCATATGATTAGTGGTTGTCTTGGCATGGCCAATACTGTATTGAATCCATTCATTTATTTTAAATTATCACCAGAATTCCGTAATGGTTTTGCCGAATTGAAAGAATCCATTTTATATCGTTCAAAAGCATCAATATTTGCCAATGGTGGTAATGGTAATGGTGGCGGTGGTGTATTGGAAAATTCAACAAATTCAAACGATGGTATTATTGGCCATGTTAACAATGGTGTAAATGGTACTACTAGTAAATCTAATGATTCATTTGTTAATAATTTTTTTCCAACCAATGTATTTCAACGTTATGATGAGGAACGTAATCAACAACAACAACAACAACAACAACGACAACAGCAACAGCAGCAACAATGCACAGGAAACAATCAAATGGCAGCATAATGAAGTGAAACAAACCAAAAAAAAAAAAAAAAGTCAACCAGAATACGCAACATCGATATTGGCAACATTAACGAATATTGAACAAATCGTATCATCATCATCATCATCGTTTTTGTTTTATTTTTATTTTTATTATTCCATTTTTTTACATATTTCGTTTCGTTTTTCACTTTATTATTATTATTTCATTGCGAAAAAAAAAATTTAAAAAAAAAAAAAAAATCCAAAAAAAATGACAAATAAACATCCACAATTGGTTTTCGATATCGACTGTATAAATCAATTATTATTCTAATGAGATGAATAGAATGAAAATTCCAAAATTCATCAATCGAGAATCAGGAATCTCAAAAGAATATCATTAACAGAATTACGAATGCAAAGTCGTCAAATGTTTGTTGAAGAATAAAATTTTTTTTTCCATTAGAAAACAAAAAATAAAGAATGGAAAAACAAGAGAATGTGCAAAATACCAAAAAAAAAATACTTTTCATTTTGATTGTCAAACCGTTTCGTTTGCTGATGTTTTTTATAAATATTTGTTTTGTTGCTGTTCATAGATGATGATCCATTGGATTTGTTTTCAGTTGTTGTTGTTGTTGTTGTTATTCATCAATTTTGATTGGTATTCTGTGCTTCATCATCATTGGTTTTTTTTTGTAACCAAAAAAAAGAATAAGAATTTTCCATCATGGTGAAAAAGAAAATTGGAATTTTCTTTTCTCATTCTCTACAGTTTCTCTATTATTATTCATGCTTTTATTCATCATCATTTGACAGATTTTTTTTTGTTTTGTTTTCGTTTTCGTTTTCGTTTTTTTTTCATTGCCACTGAAAAATAAAAATTGGAAATTTGGCCAACAGAATCGAATAATGTAAATCAATGGGATTCTAATATTTTTTTTTCTCTGGAATTTTTTTTTTTCGGAATTCAATATTTTGAAATCCACCGATATATATTTTGTGCGTGTGATTGACAATATTGAATCCTACTATCATATCGTAACAACGTATCATCAGTGGTATTATTTTCACTTGAATGACAGAAAAAAAACGAAAAATTTTTCCAAAATTCAACCCCATGAAAAAAAACATCATCATCAACAATGAATGAAGATTTGTTAATTTAATAATGAAGATGAACACAAATGATTGTGCTGGCCTGTCATTAACAGAAGGATTTTGTTTTTTTTTCTTGTTCTCGTTACACTTAACCGAATCTTTTCTCTCTCTCTGTCTCTCTGCATTGAAAATGAAAACCAATAATAGCAACCACCGAAATTCATCGAATGAAAATTGAGAAACAAAAAAAAAAAAACAGAAAAAACAGAAAAAAAAGATGGAATCGTACAAGAAAAACGTCAAAAATAAAATTGATGAAGAAACATCTTACAGAAGACAACAACAACAACAATAAAAATTGATTCGATTCGAAACCAATCAATGAAAAAAAAAATCAAATTTTACCTATTCGTTTACCAATTGGCTGACTGATTGAAAATTTATAATAAAAAAAAAATGCCATCAATATCGAAAATAGGTCAGAAAATTTATTCAACATATAGCATAATATTATTCTGATTCTTCAATCAAAATGAAAATGAGAAAGAATGGAGAAAAAAAAATTGATGGTAAGTTTGTTTTCTCTTATGCGCCTTGTTCAAAATTCTATATTCGGTTTATTAGCTGATTATTATTTGTTTCTCCACTATTCAACGGTAAACCACCACCACCAAAGATGGTGATGATGATGATGATAAACTTTTTTTTTCGCATGTCAAACATACCAAAATCAATTCCAGACAGCCAAAACTTTTTTTCTCTCTCTCCCATTCTGGTATTTTTTTTCTGGTATCGAATTGATTGAATGTGGGAATATTTTTTTTTTTTTGACTTTAATTTCGAATTTTTTTTTCTTCTCTTTTTTTTGTGTTGTGAATGATTATAATGAATCTGGTGTTTTATTATTAGTCGTGTGGTTGTTTGTTTGTGTGTGTGTGTGTGTGTGTGTGTGCGTGCGTGTTTCTATGGCCGAATTTGGTCATAATTTCTGCACAAGAGAGATGGGAGAAAAAAAAGTGGTGAGAGATGTGCAAATAATAAAAAAAAACACCAGGCCCTTATATTATTCATCATCATGGCAACAAATTAATTACCGTTAATTTACACACACACACAACTTGACTAAATGAATCTGATGAAAATGGTTTGTTCATTTTACACATCGTTTCACTTGGATGTTTTCGTTTTTGGTTATCCTTGTTGTTCAATTTAAAATTTTTAAAATTTTTCTCCATGCTGTATGATGTTTGCACTACAAAAAACCACCACAAAATATTATAATTGAGAATGACACACACACAAAAAAAAAAACCCAACATGTACGCCCATTTGGTTTTTTTTTTCAAACCAGACCAGATTTCATACATTCATTCATTCAGAGAAAAAAAAACAGGAAAAGAAAAATTTTCTATAGTCAATCATTACCATTTAAAACAAACAAAAATCTAAACCCATAAGTATCAATTATTGTTGAGAGAGAAAAAAAAGTAAAATGAAAATCGAAAAAAAAAACTTTTTTGCTTTTCGATTTTTGTTCATTAACCCATTCATTTATTATATCTCACTCAATTGGCTTCCTTATATAAACGCCCACCATTGTCTACTATTTGTATACAAAAAAAAACAACATGTATACAGTGAAATGGGCATGAAACATTTTGGTCCATTTTGTTCACCTCCATCCACCTACACTTGTAAATTTTTTTTTTTTTTTTTCATTGAAAAAATTTATTTCATCCTCGTCTTTCCAAATTTTTTTATTTTATTTTATTTCTTTACACACGACGTTGACATTATTATTCACACACGCACGCACGCGTCATTTATAACGCATGTCCACTGTCCGCTGTGTGTGTGCGTGTGCGTGTGTGCGTGTGTTTATAAAACGGGCACTTTGAAAAAAAAAATCATCAGCGGCTATTTTCATTTTCATTTTCATTTCACTTCACCTCACCAAACATAACGAACAACATCGAATATTGATTTCATTTGAATTCTGAATTGATCATCATGATCATCATCATGGTGAATTTCCATTGAAACAAACTTTGAATATAAAAAGTGAAAAAAAGTAATAAAATTCCGCTTCACGCTTTCAAAAAAAAAAAAAAAAAAAACCAAAGAAAAAGAAATTTCGGTGTGTTGATTAAAATTTTCTTTACTTTAGTGAAACAAACAAACAAACGAAAAAAAAAATCGATTGAAATCATCTTACATTTTTTTTTGCGTGACAAGAATAATCCTTTCAATTTTGTGGTCGCTAAATTATTTTTCCTGTTTTTTTTTTGTTCTTTTGCATTTCCATCGTGTGAAAACAAAAATTGAAATTCCAAATAACCAATTCTGTCAGTGTCTGTGCGTGCGTGTGCTTGTGTGTGTGATAAAATTCATTTTTCAATCTTCAGCCACTAATTTTTTTTTCAAAAAAAAAAAAATTTTCACATTTATTCGGGTGAGTGTGTAAATAAATATCATATCATTATTATCATATCATCATCATCATCATCAATATCCACCAGAAAAAAACCATCCGATCCATTTTCCATCATTATTTCGGAATAAATTTTTGCTTTTTGTGAAATTCATTTTATTTTGATTACATGTAATTTTTGGACCAATTTACAATGATAATGATTATGATGATGATGATGAAAAAGATGGAATAAATTAAAATTCTCTCTCTATCTCTCTATCCAGTTGGCTTGATAAAACACAGAAATTCAATCTCAGAAATCAATCATTTTTGCCATTCATTCATATAGTATATAGATCTGTTGTTGATAGTTTTTCATCATAATCATAATGAATCACCACCTTGATCATTAGCTTATTATTACATACATGCTATATGCGTGTGTATGTGTATTTTCCGATGATTGGATGGACCCAAAAAAAAAAAAAAAAAAATCCAGAGAAAAAAAACAACGACAAAATGAATATCTAGAACACGAGACCAAAAAAAAAAAAAAAGATGAGAAACGAAAAAAAATGTAAATTTATTCATCATCGTCGGTAATAGTTTTTTGTTGTTGTTGTTGTTGTTGTTGTCTAGTTGATGGTAAATAATCAACACAACAGAATAATGTGTTTGGGTTGTGTTTATCTAGTCTATTCTATTCATTGCAGAATAATTTGTTGTTGTTGTTGTTGTTTTCATAAAGTTCTTGGCAATTCTTTATTCAATCATCATCATCATCATCAATATTCGAATTCAATAATATTGCATTGAAATTTATTTTTCTGCATTTAGTTATTGTGTTTTTTTTTCACTCATATATTCAATCACATCACTTATATGAACTTTGTATGAATAAGTGTTTGGTGATGATGATGGTGATGAGGATGTTTGGAAAACTTATACATGCTGCAAATATTATGAATTTTTCTTCCGTTTTCATATTTGACTGACACACACACACACACACGCATTCAATTTTTTTCGACTTGAGAATCACCATGAGTGTGTGTGTTTGCTGATATTATTATTGTGTGAAAAAAAAAATATTTTCAACACACACACACAGGAAAGAATTCTGGGAATTGAAATTCTCTTCTTTTCAAGATTTTATTCTTCACTTTTCATTTTCATTTTTTTTCATCATTATTATTATTATTATCAATATTTTTTTTTTCCTTCTTCAGTAGATGTGTTATGCAAATAACACACATGAAAATAAACATGCAAACACACACACAATCATTGACGCAAACACTTTGGTTGACTATAAACGTACATACACAAGTACTTCACATTTTTCATCAATCAATCAATCAAATCGATTGATGCAAAAAAAAAATTCTGTCTACATAACCTAAGGAATCGATTTATTTATTATTTTTTTTTTACGTTCGTCATTCCAAATTAAATTATTATAGCGTAGCACATTTTATATACAAATTATGTCAGTGCAGCCAACTTTCATTCTGATCTGAATCCATTTGTAAGGGAAAAAATTTTTTGTTCTTTTTTGCCAAGTTCCGGTCAAAAAAAAAAACGATGAAAACAAACAAACGGATCGTGATTTTTGCTTTCTGACACTTTTTTTTCTTTGGATTGAAATAGACAAATTTTTTTCGGCGTTTTTTCGATCTCAGCCTCTTTTGTTTCGATTCATTATTTTTTTTTCATCCAAATTCTTTGCTGTTCCATTCATTGAACCTTTTTTTGTTGTCTGCGTACGAATAGGGTGCAAGTACATTCGAGTGTGTGTGTGTGTTGAAAAGATTAACTTTTTCATGACGACAAAAAAAAATTTCCCCGATTTCGTAATCGAATTTGTGAGTTTTTAATCTATTAAATAAACAAATAAACATCATTATCATGATTGAAAGGAAATTTTTTGTTTCCAAACAACAACAACAACAATGGAAGAGAAAATAAACCGAAAGTCAAATATTTTGAATCATCAAAATGGAATGAAAGAAAAAGGAAATTTTTGTTGTTGTTGAAAAGATTTTTACACTTGGAAACTTTTCCCTCATATATAACTCTTCTATTCAGCATTTTTTTTTCGTTTGTTGTTGTTGTTGTTGTTGTATGTTTACATTGATTGATTAATTGATTGTCATTGAAAATTTCGTAATGTTGCGAATTCTAGAATTTTTTTTTATCCCCATTGTCGTTGATGATGTTGATGATGATGATGATGATTCTTTATTTTTTTTTCATCAATTCTCATTTCCTTTTACAGTATCCTCATTATTGAATTTTTAACGACGACAACGACGACGACGACAACAATGATGATGGCAAAAAAACAACGTACATTATCTCATAATCACCATAATCGAGCAGAAGACCAAAAAAAAAAAAACGTTCACATTGAATTGAATTGAATGAGATTGATTCTTCACCTCTATTGATGATGATTATGTTCGTGTTTTTTTTTATTATTTCATAATGATCGATAATCAACAACAATTGAAATGATAATCATAATCTAGGGAAAAGTACCAGAATTCAATTTGAAAACAAAACAAAAAAAAACGAATAAGTAATTTGTATTGGTTGTGTGTGTGTGTGTTGAATTCAAATTGATATCTGTGTGTGTGTGTGTACGTGCTTTTTTTTCTTTTTGCATCTTCAAATCATCATCAATATGAATTCAGGTTTTTCATCATCATCATCATTCATCATTCATTATAATGATGATCACATTGTTTATCGATTCCGATGATACCAAAAATGATTGTATGACAACTATAATGATGTATATGCACATTAGTAATGGTATGTATATATGTTATTGATTTAATTAATTAATTAATTGATTGATTGATTTTCGGTTCAATTAAAAAAAAAATTGATCATGATAGTGAATGGATGATTTTTTTTTCTATTGTTATCCATCATCATTATTATATTAGTAGTTACTGTGTGTATCTGCATCATCATTTTATTATTAACATTAGCAATGGATAATTTAACATCATCATCAATAATATTAATGGCTACCGAAACAACAACAACAACAACAACAACGACGACTACGGCGACAACAACAACAACAACAATCATAGCAACAATACCTGAATGGATTGAAACGATGCGTTATATAAAAATCAGTTTATTAGCCTTAATGTTTATATTAATATTCTGTGGTAATACATTCGTATTGGTTGCATTAAATGTAAGTTTAAAGCAAAAGTTTTTTTTTTTGTTGTGGCCATAAAAACAAATATATATTATTAATATTTCAGTTACCGTTTGTTGTTCATGTGTTTTATTATTGAATTGAATTGAAATGTTTTCATTTTCACTTTCACCCGTTTTGTTTTGGTTTGTTTTTTTTTTAGTTGGAATTTTCTACTTGAATTCAATATAAACAGAATGATAATGTGTTTGTTTGTATACGATTTGTACTCTGTGTGTGTGTGTGTGTGTGTGTGTGTGTGTGGAATTTAATATATTAAGTGAAATGAAAAAAAAATGTCGGAATGAGAAAGAATTCATTTTTTTTTCTCAGTGCGTTTCGTGTGTGTGTGTGTGTGTAAATGTAATATTTATAATTTGTTGCAAAGATAAATCGATTTCATGTTGCAGTTTTTTTTATGTGTGTGTGTGTGTGTGTATGTCTGTATGTTTTTTGTTTCATTTCAGTGTTATTTTTTTTTTTTATCTTGAGACTATGAAAATGTTAATAAATATATATATATGCTGCACATGATGATGATGATGATGATGATGATTATGGATGTTACAATTTCGTTTCCTTCTTGTTTGTTTCCTTGATTCATCATAACAAAAAAAAATGTTTGGTGCATATGTTTTTTTTTTATTCTAAATCAAATTAAATGATAACGATGATATAATTATGTTGATGATGATGATGATGATAATGGAAATTAAAATTGAATGTTTCTATGGTGAATTGAATATAAAAACAAAACAAAAAAGAAAGGATAACATTGTCCATGTACCAGAATTTTTTTTTCAGAGCTTTGGTTCACTCATCATTGACCTCCGCCCACTGATGCTGCTGCTGCATGTAAAATGACCAATTTTGCTTTCTTTTTTCATTTGTAATTTGATCCAGTAATCCATATTGTTCCATGGAAATTTTGTCCAATTTTCAATATACCGAAAGTACCGATCGAATGTACCAAAAAAAAACAGTAATAAAAAAACAAATCCAATTAAATTGTTTGTGTGCTGGTCTATATATTTATATAATTCGGGCATTTTGTACTGGATGGTTTTTGTCAGTACTATGAATGAAAATTGTAAACTGGAAATTAAAAAAAAAAAAAAAAGTTTAAAAGTTGCTGCTTTGTTTCATTCATAAAAATCTCAAGGGTTTCAATCATCATCATCATCAAATATTATATTAAATTTTGATCTTAATTTTTTCCCATTTTTTTTCCTAGGAAATAAGGTAATTTCCTGTTTTTGACAAATTATTGAATTTTGCATTCAAACACACACACACACCTACTCATCAAATTTGAATAGCAAATATTTTTACATTCAAAAATTCTGTACAACACACACATATGACCCTTGTTTTTGTCTTTATTGAATTGCCAAAAAAAAATTTCCTTATTTTTGGTTGAAAAGAAAACTGTTTTTCTGCGACATTCAATGTATATTCATCAAGTGATGTCAACACAAAAAAAACAATACAACAACAACAACAACAACAATATGCAAATCATGTATGTATGTGGTCATATATATATATAGAGAGAGAATCATTACCATTAATAATGTGTTTCCGATGAAACAGTCATAGAGCGAGAATGAATGGTAGAAAAAAACCACAATTGTTTTTTCCACTGTTATGGTATTTTTGGTTAGTCCTAGTAGGTTGGTTGGTTGGTTAGTTCGACTGGTTGAATGAATCAAACTGGTCTCTCTCTATTCAAAGTTTAACCACGTTCCGGTGCAGTAGTGAAGTTTGAAGAAAAAAAAAAGTTTATTTTTTTCAGGCATAAGAGAAAAGTTTTCCCGTTAACGATATCAGTGTGTGTTTGATTTTTTTTTTGGAAATTGAGAATTTCCCTTTTTTTTCGGAACAAGATATTTTTGGATCCACACTACACTACAGCTGAATATATTGAATGAATTTGAAAATTCTGTGAAAAAAAAATACAAAATTTGAGAATAGATTGCCAAAAATAGATTCTTTGTTGTTGTTGTTGTTATTGGATTCTAATTTTGGACACATTTTATTCAATGGTCCATTGTCCTGAGGGTGACAAAATTTGTTTTTTTTCTCATCACTAACAATTTAAAATGTCTCAACAGAACAAAAAAAAAAACTTTTAAAATTCTCAGAACAAGGTTTGAATCTTTTTTTACTTGTTTATAACATTTTATTCTTGAATCAATCTATAGACTAACTAACTGAAACAACCCAACAATATAGACACACACATATGACCCATATATATACAAGAATATATATTTGGTCCAAAACGAAATTTTCCAATCAACGTTAATTCGATGAATTTGAATATTTTTTTTATTTTCTTTTATTTCGATTAATGATTGGTCTGTTTCAATTCAGTTATTAGTTTTGGACAATAATTCATTTTGTTCGTGCACGATTGTCATTGTTTGGTGTTTTTTATGTTTTGTTTTTTGTTTTTCCTGATTGAAATGATGAATGAATGAATGAATGAATTTCACTATGAATAATAACAATAATGTTTTCTTCACTTTTTTTTTGCTGTTTTTGTTTTTTTGTTTTGCATATAAAAGAATCGAAAATTGCGCAAAAATCGAATGTACTTTTTTCTGGCTCATTTATCTATAGCTGATTTGGTTACCGGTTTTTTTAATGTATTACCACAACTTGGCTGGGAAATTGCTAGCCGTTTTTATGGTGGAAATGTATTATGTAAAATGATTAAATTTTTACAAATACTTGGACCATATCTATCATCATATGTATTGGTCATGACATCGATTGATCGTTATCAAGCAATTTGTCATCCATTATCCAATTCATTGGCACATACAAGACGTTCACGATGGATGGTCGCTGTTGCATGGATTATGTCATTATTATTCTGTACACCGCAAACATTTATATTTAGTTATCAAAAAATCTCTCCAACATCCGATGATTATGAATGTTGGGCAACATTTCCGGTAAGTTTATCTCATATAATTACTTCCGTGTTGAATATTTTTATAAACAAAAGAAAAAATTGGATTTTTACACACACACACACACAAATATTCTACATGTGAAATAGAATCATTACCATTAATCAATGAATGGAAATTCTATTTTGATTATGCTGAAAAAAGAGACCAACCAACACAGCCAAGAACAGAATCTTTTTCTGAGTTCACATGTGTGTGTATGTTTAGATCTCTTGAGATTTGAATTTGTTGTCTATTATAATCAAGTTTGATTATAATTTCATTTAACAATACAATGATGATGATGAAGCCAACAAAAATGAAATGAAATCAAATTAATTGATTAAATCGATCACATTACATCATTGTGTTTGGCAATTTATTATTCAATCATCACTTTATCCTGGCTGGCTGTTTACTAGTTTGATTTTATTTTCCGCTCCATTCTTTACGATGATGATGATGATGATGACAATGGACATTTCTCTGGGGTGAAACTTTTATTTTTTTTTCCATCCATCCACAACCACCATCATCACAATTATTCGTAGGTGTTTATCAAACAAACAAACAGCCACACACACACACAGAGATATCCTTTTTTAAGTTTAAAAGTTACAATATTACAAAATACACACATATTTATTATGAAAAAGGTTGTGTTTGATGCTAATTTTGCATTCAACATTCAATTGTAGATTGCCCGTAGGGTTCTATCATATAATACATATCATCATTGAAGAAAGACAGAGGGAGTGAGAGAGGTTTTTTTTTCTTGGACAATTTCTTTTCAAATTCAATCCAATTCATTCAATAAAAACCACACGGAAATGATTTATCAAGATTATGATGTGGTGGTGGTGATTTTGCCAAATGAATGATTGAAAATAAAATAGAAATTGAATCATTCAAATTTTTCTCTTTCAACGTGTGTGTGTGTATGTGCATATTACAATGCATGAATGTAGGATGATCATATGATTCTTTTCCTGGCATCATCATCATCATCATTATCATCAATGGAAATAGAAATAGAGAAAACAAAAGAATATATCATTGAAAATGTGTGCAAATATTTTTCTTCCTGTGACTGATTTACACTGGAATTTTGATTCGTTTCATTTTGTCACCATTATATATTGTTCATTGTGTGTGTGTGTGTTTTTTTTTTATTCATATCCAATGTAAATGTTTAGTTTATCATTCAATGTGTGCATGAAGCCAGAATTAGAAAAAAAAGAATGAAAAAGTATAGTGCGATGAATGTGGAATCAAAGTGAAAACAAAACAAAACAAAAGCAGGAAGAGAAAAAAAAATGCGAATAATCAGAATCTAGATCAGAATAAACTCTAATGAAAAAAAACCATATCATCATCGTAATAACCGGAAAAAATGGAAATCATTCGTGAATCCACTATTCACACATATAAGAATAAAGTTTCAACATTTAAAAAAAAATTCAGTTAAAATAAGTAGTATTTATATACAAACATTCTAATTGAATGAAAGATGAAGAATCGAAGAATTGAACAAAAAAAATTTGATTCTTTTTTTCACTCTTAATTGGAATTTCAACGATATTCCACATTTTATGATGATGATGATGATCGACATTGAGAAGGGGCGATCCAATTTTCAAGAAATAAGAATAATTTTTTTTTTGCGAGAGAGTCAGAAAAATTTTTCTATTGAATGGAATTTTTTTTGTTATTCTGAATTCTTGTTCGGTTGACTTGATGAATAAGTGCCATTATCATGATGAAGATGATGATGATGATGATGACGAAACTTGTCCATGTCTAACGTGGTAACATTTTCAAATGTCAAGAAAGTAAATTCTGGAAGGAAAAAAATAGATAAATAAAACGAGAGAAAAAGAGAGAGAAAAAAATGGAAAAAATCTGTAATCTGAATTTCAAATTTTGCCATGTGTGTGTGTGTGTGTGTGGCTGCTAAACACCCTCGCATGCATGCAATTATAATAATATGGAAATAGAATGAGAGAGAAAAAGAGAGAAAAATTTCCATTCGATAATCAGACCATTCTAATGGCTGATAAATATTTTCAAAATGAAAAATAAAAAAATCACAAGAATTTGATATTTTTTTTTTGTTGCAAATATCGATAATAATAATTATCGAGTAGAAAATTTTTTTTTCTTGTTGGATTGAATTTCAACAGAATTTTCAGAATTTTATTCATTTCAGATTCAGGCTGTTTGTATGTTTGTGTGTGTGTGTGTGTGTGATTGTCTTTTTTTCTTGTTTTTTTTTTTGGTTCGAATTTTGTTCCTTTAAAACCGGAAACTCTTTTTTTTGAATGAATTTTCTTTTTTTGCCTCTATTTACATACACAAACACACACACACACACAGAGACAGGCATTGATTGTTATTGTTATCGATCATCATTGTCATCTTTGTGGATTGTTGTTTTGTGATGATAAAAATAGAAAAAAAAAGTTTCCGAAAAAAAAAGAATTTTTTTTTTCTGTTCCAATTTCCAACGGAATTTACTATTCATTTACAGTAAATCCACGTCTCTCTCTCTCTCTCTTTTTTCTTGTCGAAAGTATTACGTCAATTTGCAGTTGATGGAAATGAATGAAAGGTTTTTGTGAAGGAAAAAAAAATGGATGAAAAGAATAGTAAGATATTACAGCATTGGCGTGGTGGTTTTGTTATATTGTCTCTTATTGTTATTGATATGGATCACATGGTTCTCATTCTATTCTGTGTGTGTGTGTGTGTGTGTCAGTGTAAACATAGCGAACGCAAACACACAAGAAATAATTACATTTTTTTTCCTGCTAAAAAAAAGGATGATTCCTTGTAATGTAATGAATATATATTTTGCTGCTGCTGCTGCTGCTATATATGTTTTGATTCGATTAATTGTTTTTCTTTTTCTTCATTGTGCCGGTATTATGAATGAGATAATAGAAAACAATTTTCTCAATTCCAAATAAGAATTGTAAAAGAATTTTGTTCGTTTGATGATAATTGCTACACACATACACACGCACACACATGCAGTAAGATTATCGATACATTTATGTGTGTGTGTGTGTGACAATTATGTTTTTTTTTTTTTATTTGCCAGAGTTTTAATCGCTCATTATTTTTCTAGTTTTGTCGCTGTTTGTTGTTGTTGTTGTTGTTGTTGTTTTGATCAATGTATCTCTATATGGTGTGGGTGTGGGTGTTTGTTTAGTTTTTCCATGATAAAACGAATCCGAAATTACGTTACAAAAAAAAAAAAGAAAAAGAAAATGCAACGAATAATCAATAATTAGTATATAGTTTTTTTTCCGAATTACATAATTACATAATACAGATTCCTATTAATATTTTTTTTCCCCCATTGAATCTCTCATGTCAATCATTTTTAATTATTGACATGATGATCTATTAATGATAAACGTGAAATTTTTTTTTTTTTTTATTATTCACATATGACATGTCAATTATTGCAACATTTTTTTTTCCACTGAATAATACATGATCATCATGGCAAAATTGCTTTTTTTTATGGTCAAGTTTGAATGAGTAAAACAAATTTTGAAACTTTAAACTGTTTTTTTTTCTCTTTCTCTATCTAGAGATTAGCAAATGATAAACTTTGTAGTTTGTTTGTTGTTGTTGCAATTATTTAAAATTTTTTAAAAAAAAAAATAAATAAAAATTCCATTTATTTCAACCAGGAACCATATATGACAAAAATGTATGTCACTTGGTATGCTGTCAGTGTTTTCATCGTACCATTCATCATATTAACGTGGACACATTATTTTATATGTCGTGAAATATGGCTCAATTGGCATAATAAAAGACAGAGTTTATTGATTAAACCAGAACCAATTCATAATCACCATAATCATCATCATCATCATCATCATCAGCAACAAGCGCAACAAAATGAATCATCATCAATGTCAAAAGTGACAAAAAAATCATATTCAATATCATCATCATTAGGTGGCAGTGTTAATCATATTATACATCGATTATCGAATGTTGGTATTAATGATGGTAATGGTAATAATAAAAATGATGTTGATGTTGATGATGACTATGCTACAAATACAATAACAACCAAAAGAATGGCTACATCAGCGCCGTCTACAACGACAAAATTTGCTTGTCGTCGTTTATTTATGTTTACTACTACTACTACTACTACTACTAATAGTAGTAATAGTGGTGATAAAAATCGCAAATCATCATCTTCATCGTCATCATCATCGAATGAATTATTCACTTGTTCATCATCTTTGTTGCCTTCATCAAATCCTGCCATTAATCATCATCATCATCATCATCATCATCAAATCATACAAAACATGAAATGTCCAATTCATCCGGATAATTATCAATTTCGTTATTGTAATCATCAACAACAACAACAACAACAGCAATATCGAACATTTTCATTGCGAAATCATCCAATATCAGCCAATAATAACAACAATGATTATGAACAAAAACAAGGTAAGTGAATAATGAAAACGACGCAACAACAACAAAAAAAATCTAATTGAAATCTAATCAATTATATTATATTATACATTAGGATTAAATGAATCGGAAATGTTTGCACGAAAATCGAAAAATCTTCATCATTACCGTCGTCACAATTATTTACGACGTACAAAATCTGAAAGTGAATTAATGTATAGGAAACAGGAAAAAAAATTAAAACATTTACATCATCGTAATCAAAATCGACGACGACGTTTTATCGATTATTACGATAGATTATCACCACCACCATCGCTATCGTCATCATCATCGTCATCTTCATCGTTATCATCCACCAAATGTGATCATCAAAACAATTCAAATGGTTGTGATTTATTAGTCAATAGTTATAAACATAATCATCGTCATCGAAAACATCAATTTTATGGCCGTCGTAGTAATTCAATACAAGTATTGTATAATTTGACCAAACCAAATAAGATTCAAACGACAAAATGTTCTAATGGTCAACAACAGCAACGACGACGGCCACCAATATCATCGCCAAATCGACTTCAAATGACAAAAGCCAATTTACGGTCGTGTATTTGTTGTCCACAATGTTCTGTTGATCAACAAAAACAACAAACAATAACAACAACTGGTGGTGGTGGTGGTGGCCATATGAATAGCAGTATTAATAAGAAACGTTCAAAATTTAATCGTGCCAATCAAAGTCAAAATAGTAGTAGTGATTATGATGATTATGAAAAACATCAACGACCAAAACAACAACAGCAGCCACAAATTACTAAATCTGATCCAAATGTTTTAAAATCATCATCATCATCGTCATTGTTTTTATTGAAATTTAAATCAGGTACAACAACAACAACAACAACAACAAAAACATTACCGCCACCACCATTGCTACCAAAGCAGCAACCATCTTCAACAACGTCCGTTTCCGTTGATAGTAGTAGCAATAATAATAATAATGTTGTTAATGTATTTGTGCCTCGTAATTATCATATTAATACTACTGCTACTACTACCACCAGTATTGGTGGTGGACGACAACTAAATAATAATAAACGTATGAGTAATCCACGTATACATTCAATGCATGGTTTAACACGTGCCAAAATTAAAACAGTTAAAATAACATTAGTGGTCATTACCTGTTATGTACTTTGTTCATTACCATTCATTTGTGTACAATTATGGGCAGAATTTTGGCCAAATGCACAAAAAAGTCCAATCTATTCAGGTTAGTATATATTTCATATATATTAATGAAAATTTTTCACAATATGTTTCCACACCCATATACGATTTCTTGTTTTCATATTGAAAATCAAAGTTGACTTAAAAAACCATTAAGTTTTTTTTGTCGTTTTCATGCTATTCAAATCATTTCCAATGAAATGATGAATAAAAGGTGTGGAATAATCATCATCATCATCATTACCATAATCATCATCAGGGTGAAGGTTAAATCATAAATGATTTCCGACAACAAAAAAAAAACAAATCGCCAATGATACCGATCTGCATTTTTGTTGTTTTTTTTCATTTTCAGTTGATTTTTTTTTTTTATTTATTTACGTCAAAACCGTTTGTTATTAGAGGGTTAAAAATCGTATTTGTTTGCCTTTTTTTTTTGTTCTTCAGCCACAATGATGATGATGATGATGATTTTAACTTTAATCATCAAAAATCCATTGAGGATTATATTATGTAAATGGATTTTTTTCCTTTGCTGCTGCTGCTTCTGCTGTTGTTGTTGTTATTTTCATATCTCTATTGGCTTATGATATGAATTTTCCATCACTAGTGCTCATCAACAACAACATAATAATTATTAAACCATTCTCTAATGAATGAAAAAATGGCTACAGAATGCTGCTGCCTACAGAATATTTTTTTTTTTTTGATCTTGATTCAATCGTATTTGCAGTTATCTATCCGTTTTTTAATTAATCACACACACCCACACCCACATGCAGTTAGGCTTTATTGAAACTAGAAAATCAAATATTTTCTCTCTCTCTCTCTCTCATCTCTTTCTGTTCTTTGTTCATATCATGTCTGTGTCTGTGTATTTGATGACGATGATGATGATGAGTTCCAATTTCCAATGGAATTTACAAAATTCGATAAAATTATGGATCGAAATTTTTATTCAATGATGATTTCTTGACCATTTCAAAAAATTCTCTATCCAATAGTAGTAGTGGTAATGGTAGTAGTAGGAAAGAATCGAAAAAAAGCACAAGAATTCTGTGTGTGTGTGTGTGTTTTTCTTTGTCTTTAGATTGTTTTTATTGCCGTTGTTGTTGTTGTTGTTGTCTTATTATTAGCAAAATTTAATTTAGTTAGTCAAGTGTTTATGGAAAGGATCAAGGCAATTTTTTTTCTTTGTTGTTGTTGTTGTTATTAGCAAATGGTGTTGACGTGCGATAACAACAACAACAACAACAACGGCGACGACGACAAAAAGTCAATTTGCAAATTTTTTTTTGTGAATGAAAAATTTTTCTCATTTTATTGAATACTTTGTCGTCGTTGTCGTCGTCGTCGACCAGAATATTCTTATTCATCTTAATGACATTTTTTTTCCAAGCCTAGTTGTTTGTTTGATTGTAAAGTGAATCCAGTGAAACGTAAAAGGATTCATTTTTTGTTTGTAACAGAAAAAAAATTGTGACCAAACAAATGCATGCATTTTATCTTCAAACAACAACAACATTACAAAATAATGTTGTTGTTTGTTGTTGTTGTTTTTTTCGTTTTACTTGGATGTTCAAAATAATCACGCAAACAGGATTGTAGTAATGGCATGAATTTTCCTCTTTTTTTTGTTTGAGTCTGTATGTGATCCAAAATCCCACAATAATAATAATAATAATGATGAGTGAAAAAAGAATATAATGCTGGTGATGATGAATTTAGTCTGCATAGAGAATCTAGAGAATCATATTCCTTTTCTTATAGTTTAGTGAAAATGGAAATGAATGAATGCTCAATTTTTTTTTTTGGTAGTGATTAGGATGCTGATGGACATGATATATTGTGTGTGTGTGTGTATTTGTTATTTATTCACAAGAATTTCATTCTTTTTTTATTTATTTAATTTTTGTTTGTCCCGTCTGTGTTCATTTTGATCAGATTTTTCTCTTTTTCTAATTTTACAATGATCGATTGACAGGTTCCAAGAAAAAAAAAATTTTCATTCCACAACTTTAATAATCGACTATATGAGAGTGTAAATGTTGTGTGTGTGTATGTTTGTTTCTCATTTCAATATTGGTTGACTATTTTAACCAAAATTTCTGGTTTTTATTTCGTTTGAAATTCTAAAAAAAAAATTCACAGCTTATCACCATTGATTGACATTATAAAGCACATTTTTCTTATTACTATTTCTCGGTTACTTTTTTATCCAAATTTCATTTTCTGGAACCTCTCTCTCTCTCTCCCTTCCCATGTGTGTGTGTCTAAAATACGCTCGAATGACATTGTCACTGTCACATTCACAATTTAATTGACATTTTATTATTATTAAAGCGTAAAATAATCTTGCCAAAAAAAACTTTTTCAACTTTAAATGATCACAACAATCGAATTTGTATTCTCGATTTCGATTCTGGTGATGATGATGATGATTCGGTGGTTCACGATTTACGTGAACAAACAAACAAACAAAAGAAAGAGAGAGAGAGAGATGTTTGAATTATTATGATTCCTTTCAATATTTGTCTGTCTGCAGCCAACCAGCAGCAGCAGTGCTTAGACATTTTCAACAATTTTTTTTTATATCTGTCGGATTTGTTTGTCTTCTTTTTCTCTAGAATATTCTTTAGAAGAATCTTGATACTTGTTTATTTTTTTTATTATTGACAAATTTTTCAATGGAAAGAAATCTTATCAACTTGGATACGTGTATGTGGGTGTTCAATTTCTTTTTTAAACATTTTTTCAATAATATTCTAAAAATATAAAAACAAACAACTAACAATGTAAATTTTTTTTCCTTTTTTTCTCGTTCCACACACATGCATACACAAACAGGTCCAGTAATTGCAATATTGATGCTATTACCGAGTCTAAATTCATGTGTCAATCCATGGATATATATCTATTTTAATCCAAATTTAATAACACTGTTTTGTCAATTTTTCAAACGAAAATCATCATCCGACGAACCATTATCGAAAAGCGGTGCATTATTAAACAATACGGCATGTGGTGCTGGTGGCGTTGGCGTTGGCGGTGGCAGTGGTAGCGGTAGTGGATTAAATGCAAAATTTTATACAAAACGTCATCACCAGACATCAGAATCACCGGAATGTTCATTAAGTATGACTGATAATACAACATTATCACGTTCACCACGTATTTTATCACGTAATAATAATAATAATAACAATGATAATAATAATATGATGATTGTCGACATGAATAAACCTGGTGCTGGTTTTCGTTATATGGCAACTAATCGTTTGAATTTACCATCAATTACCTATCATCATTTGCATCATCAGAATCAACAACAACAACAGCAACAACAACAACAACAACAAAATCAATCACTGAACAATGATAATTTATCGTGCAATCAAAGTATTTCAATGAATAGCCTAATACGTTATTGTAATGAACGGAAATTATCCGATAGTGATTGTAGTAGTCAAAATGCTGAGGAACAACAAAAACGTCAACAACAACAACAACAGCAACCGCAGCCACATAAATATCATAGTCATAGTGTCGATGGTGGTGATGATGATGATGACCAAGAATCGATTGGTTTCATCAATTTGGATCGATCGTTGATCAATAATGGCAACAATGATGATGGTGATAATGGCGATGATGATAACGGTATTCATCAACATAAGCAACAACAACAACAACAACAGAATGAGAGAAAAATCCAAATAAATCAAATAAAAATGAAAACTACTAGGCCATTAGATTCATTGGCAAATCGATTGGATCGTATGTGGTTGAAATTATCAAATAAAAATAATAGTGGTGGCAACAACAATCGAACAAAAACGACAACAACAACTACTACAAAACAACAACAACAACTGGCAAAATCGTCACAATTAAGATTATTGAATAAAGCAACGAATGTTGAATGTATTGTCAATAATGATCAATATATCAATGTATGAAAAAAAACAAAACAAAACAAAACGGATAAAATGCCAAAGACAAATACACACACCCACACCCACACACACACAATGTCTTTATATTATTTATATTAATTACCATTCATAATTCATTGGTGTGACGAAACAAAAAACAAAACAAAAAAACAAAAAAATCGGAAATGAAATAAAACTTGCTTTTTGTCTCTTACATTCATTCTCATTGGAATATTCTTAATTCTGTGTAGGGAAAAAAAGTTTTGATGACAATTTTCACCAGAGGCAGATGTGTTTCTGTCTATCAACAGCAACAACAGCAACAAAAATAGAGCAATCGATTTGATTGTTTTTTTTCTGAGCCGAAAAAATTCTTTGGAAAAAAAAGAAAACAAAAATTTCAAGCTTCATAAATCAAAGTTTTGGCTACGACGAAATGGAAACATCATCACCAACATCATAAAAATGGAAGAAACAAAAAAATCGAATTCAAAAAGTGTACGCATGCACAATTTTTTTTTCCAACAAAGTCACATCAATTTTTTAAAACTTATTTCAATGCAAAGTAGTCGGAACAAAACAATAATAAAAAAAAAGTTTTGTCTATTTTTTTTATTGTCATTTCCAAATACTTGACTGTTGTCGTTGTCGTTGTTGTTGTTGTTGTCCACAATGAAAAAAGTGAGATGGTCTTCAATCATCGTACCATTGAATTATTTGCAAAAAATAAATTTAAAATTCACCAAATGTCACAAAAACATGATGATGATTTTTTTTTTTTGGATTCAAATTAGAATGAGAAAAAAAAATTTCACAAGTTCAACATATTTGCTTTTTGGATCGAGAAAAAATTTTTATTTCTCTCCATTTCAGTCAAAAAAATGTATACAGGCCGTATATATATATATTCTCATTATAAATCAAAGACACGTCTCTGATATAGCATTTTTTTCCATTCTTTCTGTGCTCAACAAAAATAAAAAAAAAATCAATGGTTTCGTGAATGGTAACAAAGAATTTCTCAAAAAAAAATTTCATCAGTATAACTGCTATTAATACCACTAAAAAAAACTTTCCGAAAGAAATGCCTGAAGCACTCGATTTCGTTTTTTTTTTTTTTTTGGAAATACAATCATGATTCTGATGCAACGATGAACCCAGCAACCAATATAAACGCAAGAACAAATTTAGTTTCTGTTTGCACTCACTGAATATTCAAGTAAATGATGTGATATTGAGAAAGAATTTTTTTTTTATTCATCATCATTATTATTGTGATGAACGAGGAATTTCTGTTTCTCTCCATTTATCAGTGGTCTTTTAATTGAAATGGCCTTGATATATTCAGTACGTTCATTGCCATTCCTGGTGGATGAATCTGAATTGTGAATGAGACCGAGAGAAAAACAAATGAAAATCATCATCATCATCATTATTATAATTACAAAACAAAAATTCTTTAGAAATTTGTCGAGAAAAGAAATTTTCCTTTTCGGGAAAGATTTTTCTAGCTAAATCCGATGATTTGAAATTCAAAACAAAACAAAACAAAAAAAAATTTAAATTTCAAAACATTCATCTTAGGCATTGAATTGATGGATAATCATCATCATCATCATCATGGTTATCGCATCAATCATAATTATTCAAATTTATACCGGATTCGAGATTGGATTGGATTCATGAAAAACAAAAATTCAATCATTATGATGATGATGAAAAAAGATTTCGATTTTTTTTTCATTTATTCAATCAATTTCGTTGCTATTAAAAAATGATTGCAGTGGAACATAAAAGAGTGAAAAAAACCAATCAAATTTGTAGCCAATTTTAGATGATTATCCGGAATTTTTTTTTCTATTTACCCGTTCACAGTTTTCATTTTCTATAGAAATACCAAAATTTTTTTGCCAATTATTTACTGATGGATTTCTAGTTTTCTCTGGGCCAAAATCTGGATTGCCTATTACAGTAGCTATCAGGACTAAAAAAAAAACAATAAAATTATTCCCGATTTATTCGATTCCAGAATTAACAACTAACTGAACCCAGTTGTTGATGATAATGGTTGCCAAAAATAAAATCAAAGAAACAAAAAAAAATTGGAAATGAAAACAACAAAATAACAAAATAAAAATTTTCAATTGCTACTGGGCCGCATATTAATTCCAGTAAGCAGGAATAGTCAACAAAGAGACCGAATTTTATCATATTGCGTCAAGATTGAAGATAGTAAAGTGGCAGAAAGCATATCGGAACATAATATTCACAAAGATACATAAACACACACACAGAAAGCAAAGCAAAGCTACTCACCGATATGGAATCAGGTCCACATATTGCGACATAACCGGGTTATTGCCGGAATAAGATTCAGAACCAGATATAGATTAATGTTAAATCACAGTAAAATTGACAAATTGATATGGTGCGATGATCTCTACACATTTATTGACGAGAGCAAAATGAATAATCACATTGCGTGTTTTTTAAAAAAAAAACAAAAAGAAAAAATTATTGACATGTGCTTTTTTTAAACTTCATGTTCACATCATCTCTGACTCATTTGTTAATTAGTAACCGACGATCGAACTGTCGTCATCGGATGATTGTGTTTGATATCAATAATGAAATCGATAATCAAAGTGGCAGAGGCATCACAACAACAGCCAGACAGCCAGTAAACACTGCAGTTGAAAAGCACACACTAATTACCAATGAAATGAATTAGCAGATAATCTAGCCAAAAAGGGGCAACAACAATCAGCATAAACAGTGCCATCTACAAAACAAACCCATTATCATCATTCAAATTTTTGTGGCCACTAAAATTCAAATCAACAATGGATGGTGAGACAAAGGCAAATGGACCCACCGATTATTACCGGATATAGTAACAATGTCAAAACAAACGACACACACACACAAACTCGAACCAATCAGCTGATTTTTTTGTTTATCATCGACTTTCATATCATTATTAAATGCTAAACATTGGCTAAGAAAGAATCAGACAAACAAACAAACAAAAAAAAATTGTAGAATCGATCAAGTCACGCAAATTTCATTGGAAATTCGTGTTTTTAGGCGGTTGTTTTTTTTTGTTCATGATTCATTTTTGTTTTTCTACCATCGTCAATTTTCATCGATTTCCAACTGCCATAATGAATCAGTCAATAGAGAAAAACATCATAACAATAATAACAACAATCGATATGATCATCATGATGATGATGATTTTGAATAAAATATTTTCTTTCTATTTACCCGGTGATGGTTAGTTGGTTGGTGTGTGTGTGTGTATATGAATCGTGAACGCCTTTGGCATCATCGATAAAAGTAAAAAAAAAATTTTCTATAGTTTTCATTTCACTTTGAAAATCATCAATCATATTGAATCGAATCGAATGAATGAATGAATGGAAAAAAAACACTACGCGATAAAAGTATAAAGTTTGTTTTGAATATTTTCAATTCTGGTACAAAAAAGAGTGAGAAAAAATAGACGTAAAGAATTTTTGTCGATCAATTGAGATTTACCAGTATAATCGAAACCAAACCAAACCAAACCAAAAAAAAGACAGAATACTAGACACAGACACAAACTCAATGGGTGGTGGTCAAAGAATTTTTTTTCTCATCCGGGTGGCGTTGGTGGTTGTTTTGCATTTTTTTTTCTATTCTTTCCGTTGTTATTCACACACACACACACACACCAACGAATTCTGTATTCTGTACCATTTTTTTCTTCTTGTTATTCTCACAAAAAAAATTATCTCATCATCAATGACATGAAATCCGATTGTAAAGCAACAAAAAAAAAGTAGAAAAAAAATTGTGTCAGTTGTGATCTTCTGTCTGTCTCATTTTATTTTATTTTTTATTCACATTGAAATTCTTCAATTTAATAATAAGATTTCGTAGAATTCATCTCATCCAACATGTATGTTATTTGTGAATTTGAATGTTTAAAGTTTTTTTCTTTCGGTCGGCTAATTTTTTTTTTTTTGTTGAATCAAATTATTTTGTAACCGAACCAAAGTGATGTGTGTGTGTGTGTGTGTGCATGAAATTCATATATTTCGTTCATCGTTTTTCATTAGTATTTCGTTTCGGATTATATAACACTGACAAGGTTCTCTTTTTTTTTTTTTTTTTTGCTTCACAGAACACAATTTTTTTTTTGGTGATATGAAATGAAGAAATTATTTTTTTAATAGCAGTAAAATGAATGAATGAAAAAATAGATAAAATTCTCTAGGGAAAATTCCAAGAAATTTGGATTAATAAATGGAAAGTTTTTTTTTTATTTATTTATTATCAGAAATCACAAATAATCAAATCATTCATTCATTCATGAACGATAGAGAGAGAGAGAGAGAAAACTGTCCCAGAATGTTCAAAGATTTTCATCATCATCATCATCATCATCGACATTCTTAAACCGGCTAAAGTTTTATTTCGGTTTTTGTAGTCACTGTTGTCGATGTTGTTGTTTCTTGTTGTCATTGTTGTTGTTGTTGTTTTTTTCACTCACGAAACAACAACAACAACGATGATGATCGATGATGATGAAAACCAAGTTCCAATTAGTTTTTTGTTTCCGTTTTGTTATTTTATTTTATTTTTTCTTGCTTTCGCCTCGTTTGTTTTTGTGATTCCAATCATGTGTATGTTGTTGTTGTTGTTGTTTTGTTTGACTTGAAATCACCATCTTGTTTGTTTGTTTGTTTGAAATAAAAAGTGATAAGATAATCACCAGCATCATCGAATCATTGAATGAATGAATGAAGTGGAGAAAAAATTCTTGATGATGAATCTGATTCGAAAAGCTGATTAATCGATTCTATTCAAGCGAAAATATATGGAAAAAAGGCGAGCCCAAGAGAGAGAGAGAAAACAACAACAACAAAACCTAAAACAAAGCAAAAAAAAGAGAAAAAATAATAATTCAGATTGGTCAAAACAACACAGACACACACACACACACAGACCTTTTAAGACATTGTTCAATCATCATTTGATTTAATTAATTTAACTTTTCTTTTTCTCTCCATTTCTATCTGTACAAATGATTTTCTGAAATGGAATCTATTGAAGCATTCACTTGGCATGATGACGATGACGATGACGATGATGCTGGTTGACTGTCACTTTTTCGTTTTTTATCTCATTTTTTTTTTTTTTTTTAGTTCATTGACGTATGACGGCATTCTTTTTTTTTCTCTGATCCAAAAAAAAGTTTCTTGTCGTCATCATTGTAGTATGGAGATATGAAGAAACAAAAAAATTTTGTCAAAAATATTGAACATCAACAATAGCCAAAAAAATGTCTTTCAAAATCTTTTATTTTTCGTGGTTCATGGTGATGATTAAGTTGTCATTGTCATTGTTTTTTTCGGAAACTTTCCCATTGGTAGTATTTGATCAAGTAATTTTTTTTCTGTGTACAACAACAACAACAACAACAACAAAAAACATCAGTTTTGTTTCTCACGTTTGTTTAAATATCTATAATCATCCAATGTGCTCATTCATGTTTGTTTGTTTATTTCGAACACGAGCCAATTTTTTTTTCGTCACTCTCTGACATCCTTATTTTTCATGGAATATTCATTGCAAAAGAAAGAAAAAAAATCCGATTCCATTCCATTTTCTATAATCTGATTTGATTGCAACGAAGAATTTTATTCTATTTTATTCCGGAATTATTTCAAGAAAAAAAAACATCAAACAAACAAACAATGACGATTTTTCATTATTATAATAATCACTAAATGTCAACGGATTCTTTGATTCTTGAGGAATTTTTTTTTTTGCTTCCTCAAATGAAATAATAATAAAACTTTAATGCAGAAACAAAAAAAAAATCATTTAGCAATAATTTTTCGACACGAGAATTTAGAATTTAGAATTTAGAATTTCCATTCACATTCATTTATTATGAATCATGGAAAAAAAACACTGAGGAAAAACGAGATAAATGATCATTACACACACACAGACACACAGGAAGCAGAGAAAAAAAAATGAAACTTTTCTCAGTGGAAAAAAAAATTTTAAAATAAGTTTTTTTTCAAAGGTATCAATATATACCCACCACATTTTGTGTGTGTGTCGTGGAGTTTTTAAAAAAAAAACAAAAAAATCAATTCATCTTTGCCAAAAATGAATGTGTGCAGTGTACATTAATCAATTATATTTTCATTTTTTGAAATTCTTGCAACACTAGAAAAAAAATGTATCGATGATGATGATGATGATGATGATAAAAATTGGCATCCGAAAAAAAAATCATCGTCGTCGTCATCCTTTTAATAATGTCGATGGCTATATTTCAATGATGATGATCAAAAAAATGTGCGCGCATGTTGCCGATAATTGTATGATGATGATGATGATGATGATGAGAATGCAACAACAACAACAACAACGAAAACTTGAAATTATTCAATTGTTCAAAACAAATATACAAACCAAACAAAACAAATTCTATTGAGAATTGGATTTTTTTTTCTCATCCAAAATAGCAGCAGCAACAGCAGCGGTTATTGTTGTTGTTGTTGTTGTTGTTTTTGGTCGAATTTTTTTTTTCGTTTTGTTTTCACATTATATGAATATATAACTTAACTTGAAATGAAAACAAAAACAAAAAAATTATTATTATTATTATTGAAAAGAAACATAAACATCATGATGATGATGATGATCACCATCATCATCTATAAATACAAAGGAATCATCAATTCATTCAATTAATAGTGAGTGTGTATATATATATTGTTTGTTTGAGTGTTTATATTTTTCTCAGTGATAGAAATAATAAAAACAGTGTGTGTATAATATTATATATGCACATGTATATATGCATATGGTAAAACAAGAATAAAATTTGAAAAGACAAACGAAAAAAAATTCTTTACCAGAATAACATTCTATTATATATTGTGTGAAACAAAATAAATTTGTGCGATGGATTCGTTTTTTTTTTTTGAATATCGGAAAAAAATGTAAAGAATCCATTATGATGATGATGATTATATGGTATCGATTCATGATGATGATTGACAGTGGCAGATGATATCGATTCAATTTTTATTTTTTGTTTGTTTGTTTGCAATCAATCAATTAATCTTGATGAATTTTTTTTTTGATTCGTTGATTCACATGTATGCTGGATTTTTTTCTTACGATTTGAAAAATGAATTAGAGATTTGGCATGCCAATGTCATGTCAATTTGCCAATTTTTTTTTCACATCTCATCTCGTTCACTATTTGTAAGTGAATGGATGATAAATGTATTGTTTTCGTTGGTTCTTTCTTTTTTTTTTGTTTGTTACAAGTTTAATTCATGTGTGCATGAGTTTGTTACATTAATAAATGTTGTGACAAATAATAATATCAAGCCAATAATTATGTGTGTTACCAAGAAACCATATGGTGCCCAAGAAGAAAAAAAAACTTAACCATTCACAATATATGATGATGATGATGATTGGTGTGATTGGCCATCACATCAAATCAAACACACACTCACACACACACATTTCTATATTAACTTTGTCAGATTCTTATTGTGCAGAATATTCTATTGTTCCATGTTCTAAGAAATTTTTTTTTCCATCTTAATTCATTCTTGTTGTCCGGTTGTCATGATGAAGATGATGATGATGGAAACAACGACAATTGCTAATTTTATTTTGGTACACACTAACTACATCTTGAGATGTTCATTTAGATATTGACTTTGAAGAATATTCAAACAACAAACACACATACACACAATGAAATTAAGAGTGGTCAATATGTGTGTGTGTAAAAAAGGATTTTCATGTGAATATTGAGTAATAGAAAAAAAAGGGAGATCCATTTTCAATGATGATCAAATGACTGAATTTAGAAAACATTCATGATATGCATTGGTGGCATTATTATTATTTGAATGATTCGGATGATGATGATGATGGTTATGGTTGCCGGCGTTACCATTCGATGACATGATCATCATTGAAATACTATCATCATCATCTATTGTTGTACCATTATTTAGTATTTCATATAATGATGATGATGATGATATTTGTCCAGCCAAACTGTTACAATTTGTATTATTGTTATTGGTCAATATAAATGATGATGATGATGATGATGATGATAGCGATGGCAATGTTTGATTATTTGCTGATGTAGGCATATAACAAATATTCGATTCAATTGCCAAATTATTAGCCATCATAATATTTTCCATTTCCAATCGAATATCATGATGATTATCATTGATAGCATTCGCAATGGTTATTATTTCATCATTATTATATCTTGAATCATTGTGAATATTGTTGAATAATGTTGAATCATTTTTCAGTTCATTATTTGCACCAAATTTTAGATCCATAAATAATGGAAATGAATGCATAACACGATAAATACGTACAAATAATTGTGTTACATCTTCAGCCAATAAACGCATTTCATCTATTAATGACATTAATATTGCAAACGAATTTTTTGCATCATCATTACCATGGCCATATTTGATCTGTAAATAACGACGTAATAGACATGTGTAACGAGAATATTCATCCCTTTAGAATTATGAAAACAATAACGAAAAAAAAAATTAGAAAAAAACAAACAAACAAAAAATTTATCGATAATCCAATTCACTTACTTGATTTTTTTATTTTGCCTTGTATTCAATCGTGGTGTAAACAATGTGATGGCCGTCAACTATAGAATAACAGAATGATGGCATAAAAAAAAGTTAAGAATGAAAAATGGTCTTACCAAATCAAATATAATGTTATCATTTTTCCATTCATGTTTAAATTTTGCTGGAAAATTTTTATGACGTTCATAATCATATTTGATACAACATGGCCGTAGTATTTCATGATCAACCATTATGGATACTTTACATTTATCCTGTTTATATAATGAATGAAAAATTTAACAAATAAATGATGGTGAACAATTAAATTGCAATCAATCAGAAAATCAAAAAATCATCATCATCATCATATCAGATTTCTACTTACATCAAGTAAACAAAAAGCTTTACGATCTGGATCATACAACAATACCGAACGTATGAGAAGCATATCGAGTACATTGTGTTTGAGTAATTCAATCTGATCATCAAGCATTAGTTTAGCGAATGAACCTAAACGTTTTGACATTCTTATAAGACGATGAATGAAAAATTCTGTTATACCACAATCATGTGGCATATGACTAGGATATTTTGGATTCTTTGTAAATAATGAACTATATTGTATACGTTTATATGGATTTTTCAATAATAAACAAGCAGTAGTCAGCTCCTGTATTAGATATAATTCTGGTTCATATAATTCATCATTTGATAAAGATAATTTCTGCAATAATGGTATTGATGATTGTAGATTTTTTTGCTCTCGTTGTCGTTGCTGTTGTTGTTGCTTTTGTTTTTTGAAAAAGGATGATTTCAATGTTTTCGACGACGATGGCATAGATAGTGGTGCTGATGCTGGTGCTGGTGGTGGTGGTGGTGGTGGCATCAATTCTGTTGCTGGATAATAATCATAAAGAGTGAAATTTTTCTCAATCATTTCATCATCGGTATCAGTGTTAGTCAGATAATTATTTCCATTTTCTTTCCTATTATAATTATTATCATCATTGATTGATACCATCATTGTATCCGAATTATTATTATTATTAAATTGTATCGAATTTAGACAACAATAATCTGTGGATAATGATGATGAATTCGATATCATCATCATTGTATTTGAATTATTTAATTGCTGCTGCTGCTGTTGCTGTTGTTGTTGCTGTTGTTTTTGTTTCTGTTGAAAAGTCAATGGTGGATCATTATCATGAAGTAGATATTGGCTAAAATCTTCAATGACATTTTCATTATTACAACATGTGGAAAGTTTGTTTGTTATTGTTGTATCGACCGCAATAATACCATCTACACAATCATCATCATCATCATCATCATTATTATTACAACTACTATTGATTTTGTCATCAAGTTTTGATGTTGATGATGATGATTGTTCCATTTTAATATCACCATCACCATCGTAATTATTACTTTTTGTTTTTATAAAACTTTCAGATAGAAACGATGATGATTTTGATCCATTCATTGTTGAAGTTGATGCAAATTTCGTTCCATTTTCATCAATATCGATATCTGTAAGTGGAGAGAATTCATCTGAAATTAATTCATTTAAGATTAAAGTTTTTGTTGTTGTTGTTGTTGCTGCTACTGCTGCTGCTGCTGGTATTGGCAGATTTGGATCATCATCAATTGTGCTGGAAATATTTTCATTATTGTTATTAAATGTAGCCATCATTGTATTTGTTTTGGTTTGATAATCTGAATTCTCCAAAATTGTCGTCGTGGTTGTCGGCATCATCATCATTAATGTTGAAGTGTCATTTCCGTAGTCATTGTTGTTGTTGTTGTTGATGGTGGATGGTTGTTGTTGTTGTTTTTGTAGACCATTTTTGTCATCATTATCATCATTATTAGAGGTAGCGGTTGTCATTATTGAATCAATATGAAAATTATTATCTATTAAATCATTGTCAAAAAAATCAATCGAATCAATACTGTTTGAGAATAGAAAACAACAATCACTAAGGCTTGATGATATTGATGATGATGTAAAACGAAGATCAGGATCAACATCGACACCATGATCATCATCATTGATTTTAGCGGATAATTGATCATTATAATCATCATCAATATCACCATTATCATCATAATGATGATTATGATTATTATTTCTATAAAGATCTTTCTGATGACAATTATTTATATCCATATGAAACAATGAAGTATGATTATCATCATTATAATCTTTGTTATTATCAAATAACGATGTTGTATAAATAGATGAATGAACACCATCATTGGTGGCCATTATTGGTGCTTGTAATTGTGATTTCTTTTGAAAATTATTCGGATATGATGAACAAATACGTAATGGTTGATGTTGATGATTAAAATTATCATATCCAATATTATTATTATTATTACCATTATTACTGCCACCATCAATACAGGAATCAAAAAATACATCCGATCCATCAGCTGTTAACAATGTATCTAAACTATATGCATGTGGTTCAGTAAACATACGACATACATCTGGTGATAATGATGATGATGATGATGATGATGATTCAAATGATGATGATGATGCTGGTGATGAATATTTCATTGTCGTTGTTGTTATCGATAATGATGATGATGATGATTCTAGCATTGTTGATCCAAATGTATCAACAACATTACAATGATTATTATTACCGGCAATAATTTGATTATTGAAAATGGCTGTATTATTTCCATTTCCATGCTGATGATGATGATGATGATTGAATTTTATTAAATTTTCCTGATGATTCAATTGTTGTCTATGTTGATTATCGATCAATACGTTTTTATCATCAACAACAGCAGCAGCAACAGTAGTAGTATTTTCTGTTTTGATTGAACCATTTTTACGACGGCGACGACCATTACTGCTTGTTGTTGTCATTTTCTTATTCATTGATGATACATTTTGATGATCAATACGGCCATTATCATTCTGTTGTTGTCGTTGCTGCTGCTTTCGTTCCGATTCCAATTGCTGTTTACGAATTTTATTTCGCAAAATTTTCTCCTTAATCAATCGTTTTTCTTCATCGCTCAATATCCATTCCTATGTGGTTGGTGTGAAAACAAAAAAGTGAGAAAAAATCGATTCAAACAAAAAAAAAGAAAAAAACAAAAAACTTCGAATTGGATTTCGGAATCCTATGCTCATCATCATCATCATCATTTTTTTTGCCGTTGCCCAGGAATCGACTTTGTTATATAACGACAATAATGATCAGATGATGATGATAAATTAATTCAATGGTGTTACCATGAAACAAAACAAAAAAATGGATTTCACTCACACACAAAGATTTGATCCACAACAGTGTACAAAAATAATATATATAATAAATAGCTAGATTGAATTATTTCTGTTCCTGAAACTTTCTATATTTACGACAAAATAAGATTAATGATTTTGAAAGCAAGAAAGTAAAACAAAACAAAAACAAAACAAAACAAAAACATGAATGATAAATAAGAATTAGTCGTCGTCATTTATAAATTTTTTTTTCTCACGCTCACTTTATCGATACAATTGGATCAGATGGAATTTCGATAACAACAACAACAACAACAAGAATTTCATGGTGTTTTTCTTTTGTTTTTTTTTGGTCATTTCATTGAGCAGAAACAGCTGTTTCCAAAAAAAAAATCTTGAAAAGCTAAACTGGGACCAGAAAAAAAAATTGAAACAAAAAAAATCTGACCTTTGTTCGTAGATTATTAGTACTATATATATATATAAAAAAAGTTTCATTTCATTGTTTTTTTTTTACTCATCATCATGTGTTTCATGAATTTCACTACACTATGTTTATGGTATTTTTTTTATGTTTCAACATCCGATCCATGAATCGAAATTTTTTTTTTTGGGTATTTTGTTCTGTTGTTTCAAAAAAAAAAAAAGAAATTCCAAAAAAATAGTTCATGGCCATTTGTTGTTATTATCCGCTTATATATATGGTAACAGATAAATAAATAATTTGACATTCATCCGGTTTGTAGTTGAAGAAAAATCGAAATAATATATCGACGAATTGATTTTTTGTTTTCGTTTTGTTTTACTTATATATAATAATAATAATACTTATTATTACAACATTTTTACAAACATAATAATACTCACTTTTTTCATTCCACTTTCGAAACATTTTTTCAATCGACATTTGGAACAAAATTTTCTAGTTATCTTATCAATTTGACAGGCATCATTGAATGGACACTTCATATCCTATATATTGTGACGACATATTGATCGTAATGGAATGATGATGATGATGATGATGATGTGTTCGTGCGTGTGTTCGGTGAAGATCGACAAAAGGAAATTGAACAAAGTAAAAAAAAACGGATCAAAATGGAAAGAAAAAAAAATTTTTTTGTTCATGATTCAACTATTATACCAATATTAGACGATTACTACTCACTTTTTTACGTAAAGCATTACGGCGAAAAAATGCTTTACATGACATACAAGTCAATACATTGAAATTGATACCTATAATGGAAAAAAAACAAAAATCTCCACTGTCAATTTCCGCCAAATTCTTTGGAAAAATAAAAATATTTCCATCATTTCCTTTACAAACCTTTAGCTTTATCACCACAAATGACACATAATTTGATTGTTTTATCAATTTTTCGAGCCATTCTTTTATTTTTGTATATAACAATGAAAAAAAACACAGAATCGTACCAGAATCAAATCAGAGGTAGAATGTTGGTGCACAATCAATCAATTCATTGATTTTATTTTCTTTAAAAATGATGATGATAATGACGATGTGATTGAGAATCGGCAATGAATTTTCTTCCACTGGGATAAACAACACACACTAGAGGCAAATTGAACAAAAGAAAAAAAATGAAAAATGAAGGATTTAAATCGAATCAAATTATTATAAATGATGAATGATTTTTTTTTCGTTCATGTTTTTGTCTGTGCTGATTAGCAAGCTGAGAAAAAAGGAAAAAAAACTAATTTGTTTGCCAAATTATCATTCACATCAATCAATTAGTTTGATATTTGAATTCAACATTCATTCATTTATCTATTTGGATAAAATCTTCGTCTTTTTTTTTGCTCCACCAACCACCATTATTGATATTGATAGATCGATATCAATCGTTCGATTTTTTTTTGTTTGTTTGATATTGCAAATATACACAGACACACACATATATTACATTATTATTATTAGTTATTTATCGATTGATAATAATAATGATGAACATTTGTAGCTCGTGACATAAAAATTTTAAGGTAGATGTATCTATGTGTAAATGTGTTGCATCATGTACTTTATTTGGTACGAAAAAAAAACTTCAATCTATATTGATTCGAATGAAATTGATTTTAATTTTGGGTAATAAATAAATATTATATTATATATAGATAGATTGATGGAACAACAATCGATACTTACAATCGATGATGATGATGATTGAAATCAGATAATCGTAGTCAGAATGGCAGAAAAAAAATCAAAATTTCCGGATTCAAGATTCTACCTAAAAGATGATGAAAAATACAAAAATTGAAATTGATTCAAACTTTTGTAAAATATGAATTAAACGAGGACAAAATTTTTGAAATACAAAACCAGAAAAAAATCATTCAATCTCTTTACCCATCCATCGGCACAGACAAACACACACACACACACATACAAATCGCATGCAATAAACGTTAGAAATTGATAAATCCAAACAAAACAGAGACTAATCATTCAAAAATGTTTTATTTTAGTAAATGAACAAAAAAAAAATTTCCATTTTTTGATGATAAAAATTTTTTTTCTGGTATATTTCGCCGATATTAATGTCTCACATGTTTATATAAAAATATTGTGTATGGATGGACCCAGATTCGTGTAACAAAAAATCATCATCATCATGTAATCATAATTCAATCATCATCAGAAAAATCAATCGATTAATCGATCAATCAATCAATCATTCAGAAAATGGACAACAACAAAAAACAATCGATATATCGTTATCATCATCATCATTGAAAATATTAAGAAAAAAGTAAAAAAATCAAACGATATTTTTTTCCGAAGAAAAAAAATACATTTATTAATGAAAGAAAAAAAGCCTCAGTTTTATGAATGACAATCACACACACACACACACTCTCTCTCTCTATCCCACGCATACACACAGTGACAAAAACAGATGAAAATGATGTTTCAAATTCATCACCATACACAATACTTACTTATTGAAACAATTCCTTCAGGAATTCATAATCTGGAATTATTATGGCATTATTACAGCGGCCACATGTAAAATCAAAATGACACGTTCATACACACACAAAAACAAAAAAAAAACAAACAAATGAAATGATCCAAAATAATAATAATAAAAGGTCAATGAATTATTATTGATAAATTAAATTGAATGATGATGATGATCATGTCATAATAATAATGATCGTTGACTATCGTCGTTTACACTATTAGTTTATTATGGTGGAAAAAAATTAAAATAACAACAACAACAACAAAGAAAAAACATATAGAAATCACAGTCATGTATATTTTTTTTTTTTTTTTTTGTTTATGGTTGTAAACAATTTAACACATAAACGATGAAGAAACATCAAACTTTTCAGTTTCATATAAAAAAAGTATCACACATCAGCCACGTTGGTCTATTTAAAAAAAGGATGGGTGTGTGTGTGTGTGTGTGCATGAGGTTGTAAATGTCAATTATCAATTGTTATCAATGATAAAAAAAAATTTGATAATCAACACACACGTGTTATCATTCATCGTTTATTTTCTTCTTCTTCTTTATAAATCAACAAGTGTGTGTGTGTCTGTACATGAAACTTTGAACAATTATCAACAACAACAACAGCAACGAAAAACGAAATTATTTTGTGCAGCCATTACTATGTGAATAATAAAGCTCACCAAAGTTTGTTGATGATAATGATGATATGTGATGATGATGATGATAATAGACAAACCAGAACAACAACAACAACAACAAAAAGATTGGAAAAATAGAGCCTGAACAACAACAACAACAACAAAAAACCGACACAAACACTGAACAAATTGAAAGTTTTCAATTTCAATTATTCAATTCAAATCAATCAAAACGAGAAAATGAGAACATTGAAAAAAATTATTCTTACTTTGAATGAAACTACTAGCAAACCAATTTCCATAAACCACACACACACACACATAATCAATCAACGTCAATTGAAAAAAAGAGAAAATTTTGGTCGTCATCGTAGAGGATTTCCTATCATCATCATCATCATCATTATTGTTGTTGATGATGTTGGCTTTTTTTTACAAAAGTCTAGATTGGTAACAACAACGACTACAATAATCAAATTACCAAGGTCTTTTATTGAATTAAAATCAATTATCATTACTATTGATTTTACCTCAAATCAAATTCGATTCTGATAACGAAAATAAAGAAGAAAAAAAAAGAGATAAACCGATTCAATTGGTGTGTGTGTGTGTTGATCACATCATGAGATTTTTTTTTTCACCAATTGAACTTAATGATTTAAGATCAAAATCTGGATTGACAAATATAGTGCTATATATAGATATATAGATTATATGATGATAGGATTATCGCATTTATATCGTGCCATTATCTTGTAAAGGCATGTCATTGATTGATTGATTGATCATGTATTTGATGATGATCTCAGAGATTTGTGAAGAAGAGATTTTTTTAAAAAAATTTATTGTCCAATTATCGATCACACACTATATTATTACAACGGAAAACAACAACAACAAAAAGGAAATTGAACGTCATGACAAATTATTGTGAATCATTAGATTTTCAAATTTGAATTTTTTTTTCATCTTAAAAAATGTAGAAAAAAAAAATTTTTTTTTTTGCACTTGATTCACTCTAAATTGATTCATATCATCATCATCATCATCATCATCCGAAGCTCGATCGATTGCTATCAAATTATTAGAGAGTAAAAAAAAATCTCAAAATCTCAAGCTTCACACCACATTTGTTTAACTTGGGATATTTTTTTTCTTTTTATTTGAATATATTTGCCGAATAATTTCAATCTGTCAATCAAACAAACAAATAAAAAATACCGAAGAAATCGATAACAAATAGACAACTTCCATAGATAATGGAATGCCATTATTATCTTCTGGACAATGTCCATTTTAATAATATTCTCATTTCGTTTTTTTGTTAAATCATTTTTTTGCAACATTATCATAATCGACCAGTGTCGCCATCTATCGCTCAATAAAATGGATTTGAAAACATCACATCAACAAATGATTGACATCATCATTCAATTCGATTCTATAGAAAAGAGGAAAACAAAACACGCATACACAGAGTTAATTGCAAAATAAATTTACATTTAAAATTAACTTTGAGAACAAAAAAAAAAAAAAATTTTTAACGAATCAAAATTCAACACAAAATTGGCTACAATGAATGAATGAAAGTATCTTAATCTTTGGGAAAAACAACAACAAGAAAAATGTTTTTTTTCTACTGCGATATATAGTGAACACCATAATTTAATGTTTGTTATAAACAAAACAAGACAACAACAACAACAACAACAACACAAGGGAATTTATGTGATGGAATAAAAAAAAAATCTCAAGGGATAAAATGAATTTTAATTTTGAAAATTTTTCTTCTACCCACTGCTTTATAAAAAAAAAATTGGAGTATAAACACACACACACACACGCATACAGTTCATCTGGGATTTTTTTTTCACCAGAATTCAATTACCAGGAATCCACATAGACAAAAACAGAAAAATACAACAGGAAAAAAAAACACATACATGATGATATAATTTTTAACCGAAATGATAATCAAGATTTCCATCAAAAAAAAAAAAAAAAAAACAATGAAATGGCTAGAATTTAAATCATTTTTTTTCTTTTCGTATGAAATATTCTATAATTCAGATTCTCTGTAACCATCAAAGAACCCAAACACGACAAAGAATCAAAGACAAAGAAATAAGAAAAAAAAATTGAAAAGAAAATTAATGGGAATCGTAATTTTTATGGCAATTTAGTAGGAAAAATGTATAGTGAATTTACAGTGTTTTATCATCATTGCCATTGAGATATAAACAAACTAAAAAAAAACATTGACATTGACAATGGATGTGAATATGAAGTGTAGAAATTAAAGAATTTTTTTTTTGAGAATCCAAGGTAGTTATTATGAAAATCGAGGCCATTATCCATTATTTGTTTGTTTACAATGTAATGTCAGAGTGTTTGTTTTTTTTATGTTACAACTTGCAGAAATTATTATGATGATGATGATCATTTCACATTTTAGGTAGAGATAAACAACAACAACAACAACAACAACATTTTAATTTGGTTTGATGATCTTCATTCAAAGCAAATGCAACACACACACACACGTGATGATCAACTGGTTGATTTATCAACCATTTCAATTTATTATCAACTCTAAAAACACATATAAACATTGATGATCGATGGATCAAGAAAATTGGCAGAAGAACAAAAAAAACCGGTTTTTAAATTAAAAAAAAAGTAAATTTTTTGCCACTTACCTGATTGAAAATGGGAAACAATTTTTTTTTGTTGTAAATTTTGGATGAGCATGAAAAAAACCCACACACAAAGCAAGAATCTGATTGAAAAATTTTTGGATCAAAAAAAAAAAAAAAAAAAAAACAATGAAAAGCAAATCGCACAAGTAAAATGAAGAAGTGATTGTTGAGCATAAAAAACAAAAACAAACAAAAAGAAAGAAAATCTCAACCAATTTCGGTTCAGTTTATCATCATTCACAATAATAATAATGAGATTTATTTGATGCATTTACACACACACACACGCAAAAATATGAACCAATGACTTTGATGATGATGTCAAAACATTTTTTGTTGTTGTTCACAAACAATATAGTGTGATGTGTGTGTGGTGGAATTTTTTTTTTGTTCTTTCGAAATATGATGATAATGATGATGATTATGGTGGTGGTGGTGATGGTGGTGGTAAAGGCAAAAACAACAAAGACAAAAAAAAAACAAAAACAAAAGAAAACAAAATCAAAAAAAAAACAGTAGAAAAAATCAGATTACAATAAGAATTTGTTAAGATTGTTGATTAGTTTGATGATACATACCGTAGAGAACAAAAAAAGAATACACATTGATTATAAAAATATCTACTACAAGTTGGAATATTGTGCAATTTCCTGAGTTACCACGATATTTTTTGCTATATTTGTGTGTGTGTGTGTGCGAAATGGAGAAAAACAAATGTACATTAAAGTCATCATCATCATCATTATTATTTACCGTTGTCGTTATACTTGTTTTTTACGCATTTTTTTCCCGGTTACCAAAATGAATGAATGAATGAATTGATGACGATGACGATGATGATGACGAATGTTCATTTGTTTTGTATTTTGTCATTTATATTTTTAGGTCATGAGTTCTAATTTTATGTGATATAATATTTAAGAAAGAATATTTTCCATGTGATTTTTTTTCGATGATGATGATAAACAATGATGGCGCCAAGACGGAAAATTCAAATGTTTGAATTTGAATGAACAGAATCAAAAAATAAAAAAAAAATATTGCAGATTATGGTTTGTCATGATGTTCATTATAGACAGGTGACATTGTTTGTCTATTGTCATGTCATTATCAACATTGATTCATGATTACGATCACGGTTGATTTGGATGAATGTGAATAGAAATTGAAAAAAAAGAAAAAGAAAAATTAGATTAATCATGTAGGAAATAAACAAAAACAACAAAAAAATTGATTTACTAACACACAGTGTCACCTTAAGATAGATAGAAAAAAAATCACACACCATCGAATTGATTGGAATTTTTGATCTTCGAATGATTCAATCATCATCATCATCTTCTTCATGGTGGTTGTAGTAGTATGATTTTTTTTTCTTTCTTTGTTGAATATACATACGCTCATACCATACATTTCTCAGTTTTGTGTGTGTGTGTGTTTTTTTTCATTCATTTGTCGTCATTTGAAATGTTGCAACGTTGAATTTTTTTTTTTTAAACTGTATGCCATGTATAAGTGTTTCGATGTATTCAAATAACGTCATCATCATCATCTGTGGTAGCATCAAAGATCAAACAAAACAGCAAAAAAAAAAAAATAAAACTACGACGAATGACGACGATGATGATTTTTTCTTCATATTCTACCTTGTTTTCATTTATCTAATTTATAACCCAGGTATCATCGACAATTTCATCTTGTAAAATTTACAACAGGAGGAGTTTGTTGTTGCTGCTGCTGCTGCTGTTGTTGTTGGCTGTCTTCGTTTTTTTTTCATCAAATCTTTAAAAGCTAAAGACAGTGGAAAAATCAAAAAAAAAAAATTGTAAGACAAGCACATTCGAATGACATATAGATATACACTCACACAATATTTGAGGAAAAAAAAGCAAAATTTGACATTCGAATCTTTGAACCGTCATCATCTCGTATCATTGCCATTCGAGGTACGTCGTCTTCTTGATCAAAACGTTTCTATTGATCATCAAGTATGATAATGAATAGAAAAAAAAGCTTCAATTATCTGATTGGCTTTTTTTCCCCACTTTAAATGTATAGATGACCGATATTTTTTTTCTTGTTTACGTCGACACACACACACACGTGCCTTGAGGCAGAAATTGCAATACTTTTTTAGACCATTGATTATTGCATCTCGATAATTGTTGATTATGATCATCAAGATGGTGATGGGTGATAATAATAATAATAATATAATAATGATTATGTTCATGTGGAAAAAAAACATTTACATAATTTTCATCAATAAAACATGAAAAAAAGAAAAAAAAATTCGATTTTCGAACACAAAAACAAAGCTTCATTCATAAATGACGTGTAGGAAATGAAGTTTCCTTTTTGATTATGGAAATTTTTTTTTAATTTTAAATTCGTTTATCTATCTGATGATGATGATGATTTTAATTATTGCTATGGTGGCCACATCATTCAAGGACATTATTTCATTACACAAAAAGAATTGTAATTTGTATATAGATTTGAATTTGATTGATCGATCAATTGATTGATTAACTGATTGATTGATGGATGGATTGCAAGTTGCAACCCAAAACAAACATACACAATTATCAATCAATCAATGACGAAGAAAAAAAAACCACCACCATTCATTATTCATCAAACAAGGAATGGATGAAAATTTTATCCACTAAATCACAACGGGCTGGTTTGTATCGGTCATTTTTTTTTCTATTCAATTTCATTTCGTTTTTTTTTTGCATCTTGCAATCTCAAATTTCGGGAAATTTTACAAAAAAAAAAAAAAAATTCACTTTCCACACATCCTTAAAATTGATGAGGAAAACGAATGATGATTATTATCATTATGATGATGATGATGTCATTGACAATAACAACAACAACTACAACTTCAACAACAACAACTACAACTTCAACAACAACAACTACAACTTCAACAACAACAACAACAGGCAATTAACATCGACACATGTGTGTGTGTGTGTGTGTGTTCAAATTATGATCATCATCAAATTGAATGAATTTGATGAAAAAAACAAAACAAAACAAAAAAAAATTCATGACGCGTTTAAATTTATATATATTGACAATGAAAAATAGTAGACAGTGATGATGGACACGCGTTTGATTGAATTGAATTGAATAAAAAAAAAATTAAAAATTTTCTCAATTTGCAATTCAATTATGAAATAAATATACAATATGAGCAATTGATCATCAAAGCAATTTTTTTATCGTTAACGGATTCTCATCACCATTGTTCACGACAAATTTTTTTTTGTTTTGTTGGTTTTATAATGATTTGGTGTGCAAAAACAAACTGTGAATCCAAAATAAACATACATGTTTGAAGGTTAAAACTTTATTAATTGATTATTATTGATTTATCGTCATCGATGAGAGCCTCATTTCAATCAGTGTTTTTTTCAGCCAAATGATGACGATGATGATTGATGTGGAAATAGTTGAAAAATGTAAATAGAACCGGAAATTTCACCATTTGATTTTCCAGTTTTTTTTTGTTCGTGTTGTTGGGGGTGGTGGTGGTGGTGGTGGTAGGGGGACAATATTTTTTTTTCTTATTGTCAACAGAAACAGAGGATAGTTGAATTTTTAATCCTAAAAAAAAATTTTCGTTTTTTCGCGTTCGAATAAAAAAAAAAAGTTTTTGAAAGGAAAAAAAAATTTTTTTTTTTGCACTCGATTCTCGTTTATCTGTGTTTGGGCAATAATCCAAGCTAATTATCTAAGGCTGAATTTTGGAATTAAACAACACAACAGAATGAAAAAAAAACAAAAAAAAAGTTTTGTAACAAAAACGAAAAAAAAAGAAAAAGAAATCTTTACGAAACAAAACAAAAAAAAAAGTTTTCAACAATTTTTTTTTCGAACACACAGGAAAAAAAATGACAACGACAACAACGAACAACACACGTATATACAGTGGGGTGATAATGCCGGTGATGAGCTAGACAGTGAAAAAAAAGATTGAAAAAATCAAATTTCCAAGATTATCTGATGGTTCACATCAACATCAACAACAACAACGCGTTTTGTTTTTAATCCAATTTTGAAAACTTTTTTTTTTTGGTTTTTTCCGTTATTTTTTTTGTACATGTCTCTATTATAATAAAAAATCATTATTCTCCACATAGAATCATGAGACCAGTAATTGTAATAATAAGAATTTCCAATGAAAGAATCCTGCTAAATATGCTGATATTATGTATAACATGCTGCACATATAACAATTATTATTCTTTCGATATATATATTCTTTAATTGCTAATTAACAAGTTACACAAACACAGAATAATTAAATTCATGTGTGTGTGTGTGTTGTAAATCGGATTAATTAAAAAGAATTTTCATTTCGTTTCGTTGTATTTAAAAAAAAAGTTTGAAATTCCGATAGACGCAGAAAGAGAGAGAGAGAGAAAGTAAAGAATCAAGAATTTCGAATATCTATGATATGTTGCTAATGATGCCATCTAGTGAGCAAACAGGGAAAAAATTATTGATTCATTTTCGAAATTTTTTATTTTATATTTCACAAAAACATAGAGATGAGAGAGAGAGAAAAAAAATCACACACATTTATGGGCGCCATAGAGAGTAATAATAATAATATAATAGAAAAAAAAATGGAAGACAATCAAGAATATTCAGAAATCAGTCGATTAGAATAATAATCAAATTATAGATTAATTAAGATTAAGATTAAGATTTTGTTGTTGATTGATCTTTGATTGCCGGTCGTATAATGGATAATTTATCCAATAATTGGTGATAAGTTTTCATGTCGAATGATAATGGTGATTGTTTTGGTTCTTTATTCATTGGAATTTTATTATTCATTTCAGTAGCCAAATGATTTTCATCATCATCACCATCATTAGCATTATGATTATTTTCATCATTTCGTTCTTTGGTAAAAATTAACGGTTCACCACCATCATCGTTATCATCATCATCATCACCGCCATCGTAATCATCATTTTGATCATTAATAATAACACGTGATTGTCTTGCCAAAAATGCCAGATTAAACATATTTTCAATTGTTGTTGCAAAATCATTTGGATTCAATATGGCCTGAAAAAATGGTACACCATCGTTGGATTTTTTTTCCAATTTTTTCAATGTTTTATAAATATACTCTAAACGTTTATCAGATTCATCAACATTATTCATATCGTTTGATTGTTTTTGTTGTGTTGGCTGTGTGGCCACACCTGATGGTAATTTTGTTCTTGTCTGTTCTTGTTGTTGTATACGTCGTTGTTTAGTTGATGGTATGATGTTTTCATCCGTAGTGAATGTTGGCAACAAACATGGTGCCTGATAATGATAATGATCATCAAATTGTATACCAGTTGGATACAAATGTATTAACTGTATTCGTTTCATTGGATCAATATTATCAAAATAATTTGTATGCAAACAATTCTGTAACAAACGTTTACGTAATTGACGACGAAATTCATGTTTATCGAATTTTTTGACAATAGTAAATTTTCTAACCACATTAATAGATTGTTCAGCAACAAATGCCATATTTTTTGCATCCATAGGCAATAATTCATTGATGCCAAATCTTGATAAACAATTATTCTCATGATGTAAACAGGAATTTAATTTCTCTGTCATTGGAATTAGATCATGTTTCGTTGAATCAATGCAACGAATTTCGTTTAATATTTTACCAAATGCAGCTTTAGCTTCACGACGTGTTTCATCATTCAATGTTGTTGTTTTCATCATCAATTCTTTTTCTTCTTCTTCTGCTTCTTGTTGTTGTTGTTGTTGTTCAGATGCTATTAAATCAGATTCTAAATCGAATGATTCATCATCATCATCATCAAGATCCATTTGTATATTCGATGGTGATTCCATTTTTCAGATAATTTTGATGAAATTTACAATATGAAAGAAAGAAAAAAAAAGAAAATACAAATTTCGAAATTGAAATTTCAACGGCCAACCAATATAACATTAACACACACACCAAATTCTGATACGTACTTGATGACGGGATATAAAAATTTCAATTTTCGTTTTTTGGTTTTATTTTATTCTTTATTTATCATCATCATCATAAAAAAAAATTTGAGCAAATGCCCGCGTATTTTCAAATAAAAATACAAAATTCTTCGAATTCAATTTCATCTTTATTTTACAGGTTGCCATTTATTTTTTATAGATTAAAATCACAAAATTCCACCATGAAATATCTGTATTAATACGATGAAAAATACTATCAACATGACCACTACGGTCGATAAACACCATATAATACAATTGTCGCATAATTGATAATTCATTTTTAGAATCAAAATCAAAAACAAAAACACAGATTTCAAAAATTTGAATTTGATTCAATCAACAAATCATTGTCATCATCGTGTGACAATGATTTAAATACTAAAATGTCATCATTCATTGTATATACATTCAAAGTTGATGCATTTTATCATTACCCACATCATCACAACTATATTGATATATATATTCGTGGCAGTTGTCCAATTATATGTGACAAAATATATCGGTAGTACAATAGCAACAAAAATGTTATCACCAAAAAAAAAAAAAAAAAATGATGATAATCAAAATCAATATTAATCCTTTTTTTCAACAACAACAACAAAAACAAAAACACCTTGAAAATAATCAGGTCTGAGTAGTTTATTTTATTTTTGAATAACAACCAAATTCCATTGATTCCATTTCATTTTTATCTAATGTTTATCTTTTGATCACAATATTACGGATCTTTACGGATCATTAATCTTGTTGTATCCACCAGATTAAGCACAAATGATTGATTCTATTCTATGTTCTCTTTTTGTTGTTGTTGTTGCCAGAAAAAAAACATTTATAGAAAATTAAGATTACAAGTGTTTTAAAATTGGAGAAAAAAAAAGAAATTATTCAAATTCAAAATTTAGCCCAATCATCAAATTGATTGGCTTTTGTTGAATCATCATCATCATTAGACATAAATGTTTCAATCGATTCCGGTTTCAATTGGCTAGTAGCAATAGTATTGCACGATGTAAAATCTGACCATATCTGATCATTCGTTGATAATTTTGATGCAGCAGTAGTGGTTGTTGTATTTTCAATAATTGAATTATTATTATCAGCAAAAAGATCGACATGATCCGAATCTTTAGGCACGAATGATTTAAAAATTTGATCCATTGTTGATGATTCATCGATGGATTTTATTTGATTATTATTGAGCACCATTTTACGACAAGAACCATCACTACTATCATCATTATCATCATCATCATCATCACCATCACGATTATTTACCAAACTAGTGATATGTAATGAATCAAGATCATCCAAAAGATTAGATTTCGATGATGATTCTAAATGATCAATTGTTGTAATGGTTTTTGTTGATGATGATGATGATTGATTTGTGGAAGAGATCATTTTAGAACCAGGTGGTGGTGGTAACAGTATACCACCACCGCTAGCCGTTTTACTGGATGATTTTGGTGGTCGAGGTTTAGACGAACCAATTTTATTCTATAAATACAATGAATATGAATTTGAAACAAAAATCAATCAATCAATCACAATACTTACACCAATATTCAGATTAACTTTGATAGTTTCACCTTCTTTAAATTTCAAATCTAATTTTGGTCCACAATCTTCTTTTTCATCATTTTTATGTTCTAAATGAACAATTCTGTAATCATAATCATTATAATTATTTACATTGAAATCCATATTCCATCTAAATTTCTTACTTGAAATGATCTTGTAGGGCAACATTTAAATCAAAACTATCACTACGATCAATAAAACCGATGCCAACAAATGCCGTACGATTTGTTTGTTCATTAACCAAACGTAATACAAAATAACGTGATGAATCCGATACTGATTCTATTGCCATGCCTGGATATTTATCCACTGGACATTTGCCAAAAAATTGACCAGTAGATTTTTCATCCAATTTAATAAAACAATCATCACCTTTTGCAATTAACCGTAATCGACAATTCCAATCAGGCGAATCAAGATTCCAATCTGATGCCCTGTTATATTATACAAAAATACATAAAACACAAACATTCGAAATGAAATGCGATAGTCACTCACCTATAGGCACGATTCGATACACGTGGTGGAATTTTATAAACATGAACATCCGGTTTCACTAATAATACACGTTCATAATCATCCATTATTTGTGTGTGTGGTTGTTGAATTTTCGTTTGTTGTTTCTTGAATAATTTCACAAATATTATTGATTATCGTTTAATGCGTCTGTCACAGTGGATTCTCTATATATTGAGATTTTTTTTGCTTTGTTTTGTTTAGAAAAATAAAAAATTTTGTTTGATAAATGAAACTCCCATCACCATAATGAATGAATGAAACTTTTTTATTGTTATTGTCCAAATGATTGCGATGACAGTGAGCATTCAACAACAACAACAACAACAAAAAACAATTCGTTAGTTTTGTTGATTGGGATTAAAGGACAATAGCTAACAATATGATGACAATAAATGGGACAGCAACAACAACAAAAATCAAGTTTTTTTTCAGGTTAACGATTACCCCGTCATTTGAATGATAAATAATCAATGTGTTGAAGCTATTCACTATTTATACATCGAGTATCGAGAAAGGTTGACAATCCATTACGGTCAAAATAGATTTGTATTTGTTGTTTTTGTGGAGCTCTCTATTTTTTCAATTTTTTTTTTGAATTTAAAGTTTTCGGAGTTTTTTTTTCTTTTTTTTTTTTGCAAAAATGTCGGCCATTTTCAATTTTCAAAGTCTTTTGGTGGTCATTTTATTACTAATATGTACCTGTACTTATATACGATCTTTTACTAGTTTATTGGATCGTAGGAAAACCGGATTTCTTGGAACATTTTGGAAATGTGCACGTATTGGTGAACGAAAAAGTCCTTGGGTGGCTGCATGTTGTCTGATCATGGCGGCAATGGTTTTGTTTTCATGAAATGAAAATTTTTTTTATTTGTACAAAAAACAAAATTTTTTTTTTTTTTGAATAATAAAATCAATTTAATTTACATTACACATAAGATTACACACACACATTATTCATTGTCAAATTAATTTATCAAGAATTCTGGTGATTGGAATTTGTTGCATTCAATGGTCCTAACGATTTGAAAGGACTACCAACACCACCAGCACTTGTATTCATTTTATTTGTTGATGATGATAATTTCTTTTTCTTTTGAACATATTCCACTTCATCGAATGCTTTACGTGCACGTTTTAATTCTTCATTCATTGATAATAAATCTTTAACACGTGAATATTTACGTTGATCACGGCGTACTAGATACATTACATCTTCAACAGTAACACGTCCTGTTCGTCCAATTTCTAATGCTTCAAGTGCAATATGACCAATGAATGAAATTACTAGATCTTCAAGCATATCAACAGTTTCAGTGTATGGATTTTGATCATCACCAAATCCATACATCATACAGCGTAGCTCTTTTGAGAATAAACGTTTCTTTTTATCAGTTTGTTGTTGATGCTGATGCTGCTGTGGTTGTTGCTGCTGTTGTTGTGTTGGTGGATGACAATGTGATGATGATGATGATGATGATTTATCGACATTCGACGAGGTTTGTTCATCTTGCGTTTTACCAATCGATTCGGAATTTGAATTGTCCAAAGATTTGTCCAAATTTTCATCATTATTAGTAGTGGCCATATTGTTTTATATTGTACACGTATTTGTGATTATGTTGGAGTTTGAAATAAAAACGATGATTTACTTAAAAAAATTAAAATTAAATGAAATTAAATTAAATTAAAATCTTAGAACCACAACAATATTGTGTATTCATCATCATGTCCAAAAAGTTTCTCACGTCGATTGTAATGATTCTTTCAGAAAACTTTTCGCACATGTTTTTGGATGATTGCAAATTTTTGTAAGAATTTCGATCAATTTTCAATTTATTTATAAACAATGAAGTTGTCGAAAAGAAAATCATCAGATTCGCAGCCACAGAATCAAAAAAAGATTAAATCTTTAATTGAAAATGAAATTTTAAAAAATTTTCAACAATTATCATCAAATCCAGACAATTTTTTATTGTAAGTTTTTCATTTTTGTTGTTGTTGTCGTCATTGTAATAATTGTTCAATCCTTTCTAATAGGCCAAATGAAGACATTTCATTGAAATTTAAAACAATCACAAAAACATTATATGATCATGGCCAAAAAATGATGGCCGATTTGAATATTTCAATCAAATCGATTGGCAAAGAAAAACAATCATTGAAACCATTGAAGAATCTATTGATTGATCAATTCGATGATGAACAAATTTGGCAACAACTTGAACTATTCAATCAATCATTTATTGTACATTCTGTCGATGATATATCGAAATTATTATCAAATCGAATGCCAATAACGTTGAATATTGATATGACCACAGACGACAACCGTACTGTTAACGTTAATAATGTAGTTGTTACAAAACCAATACTGAAACCAAATGAAAAAACAATTTCTATTCCAAAAGAAAAGAAATGTGTAAAATTTCAATTGATAGAACCAATCACTACTACAATTGATAAAGTAAAATCTACGGTTAATAAAGTGGATTTTTTCGATCTTAATGAAATGGAACGATATCTTGATGAACAAGATGAAAAAGAAATGCAAGACAACAATCATAATGAGTATGATGATGATGATGATATTGAACAAATTGATCATCTGTATGAATTTCCATCTGATAATGATGATGAGGATGAAGAAAATGATGATCAAGAGACGATGTATTCTGATTTTTTCGATCCTCCATCCACTGCAAACAAACGACAACAAGCAATGAATTTTGATGATGAAAATGACGAAGAAGAGAACGAAGAAGATGGTGATTACCAAGATGATGATATTGACTTGGATACTCGTGATTATGATATGAATGAAAATGACGATGACAATGATGATGAGGATGATGAAATTAATCAACAACTGAAAGCATTAGCAAATAATGAGGATGATGATTCGAATATTGATGGTGATCCGGAAAAATCGGAATATGAAAAAAGTCAATTACGGCTACAGCAGCGAATCAAGAAAGCTGAACAAGAACTTTTATTGCCAAGTGATCTACGATGGCAATTTGCTGGTGAAACTAATGCCGGTGTTCGACCATCGAATAGTTTATTGGAAGAACATGTTCAATTTGATCATGTATCTCGGCCACCACCATTAATAACTGATGAAACTACTGCTAATTTAGAAACATTAATCAAACAACGTATCAAAGATAAAGTATTCGATGATGTTGAACGTAAAGTGAAACCAAAAGAACAACCATTCGAATTTCGTCGCCGTATTATGTTGGAATCGGAAAAAAGTAAAATTGGCCTGGCCGAAGTTTATGAACAAGAATATCTTAAACAACAACAAAAACAAAAAGAACAAGAAATCGGAGCAACTGCTACAGCATTGGATGCATTTGTTTCCATAGGCGAAGTAGAAGAAAATGAAACACGTAAAGAAATTCGTCGCCACATTCGTTTACTATTTCGTAAACTTGATTCATTATCGGCATTCCATTATACACCACGACCACCTGCGCCTGAAGTTAAAATCCTAACAAATTTACCAGCCATAACAGTGGAAGAAATTGTACCGGATTCTGTTAGCGATATGAAATTATTAGCACCAGAAGAAGTGTTTAGTACACGTGATAAAAAAGTTTTACAAGACCGCGGTGAACGTACACAGACGGATAAGAAACGTTCACGACGATTAAAGAAAAAGAAACAAAGTGTTAAACAACGATTCAATCAATCATCAAAAATGAAATTAAATGCTCATCATCATACAGATAAACGAAAATTGGAAATTGAAGCCATAGAAGATGGTAAAAGTTTAAAATCATCGACAAAATTTTTCCAACGTTTACAAGAAAAAAATGAATTACAAAAAATACAGAAAAAAGCCAAACCAATAATCATTCAGCAAGCCAATTTGGCTAAAAAATTAAAATTATAGATGTAGGTTTTTTATTTTATTTTTTATGATATGAAAAATAAAATTTTGAATTTGAATAATAAAAATACATTATTTTTCTGTTTTACGACGTTTATTTCGAATATGATGCCCTTTGGCTGCACCTTTTTGGGCACTTTTTACAATTGCTTTCAATTGACCACGTTGTTTTAGTTGTTTACGTCTATTCAATGACATTGCATTCAATGGATAATAAGCATATGGATCAGGTAGGCCACGTCGTTTCATATCACCAGAAGCTTTTTTCGATCTATAAACATCACCACCACCACCGTGATGGTTTGTGATTGAACTTTTTTTAGATTTTGTAGATTTTTTCGATGATATCGTTGATTTGTTATCATTGCCTGTTGTTGATGATGTAGCAACAACAGGCCGGTGAATACCACGACCACCTGGTTTATAAGATTTTGATTTGAATTGTGTATCATCATCTGAATCGTCATCAGAATCATCATCGTCATCATTGATATTCAAATCATCAGCTGATCGTTTTTGACCACGTTTTCCTTCTAATTGATCAAGTAATCTACCAATATTTAAACGACCATCTTCACCATATGGTAAATTATTATTAATATTATTTGAATTGTTATCTACTGATGAATCATTATTATCATTATTATGTTGTTGTTGTTGTTGTTTATATTTTGTCGGTATTTTTGAAAAAACATTTTGTTTTGCATTCGAACTAAGCAAATCAATAGGATCACCATCCACAGATTCACGTATATAGCTTTTGATCGATACATTTGAAAGACGAGAAGTGATATCCAAATGTTTATTTGTACGGCTACGAAAACTTTTCCTGATACTGTGGCCATCATCATCATCATCATCATCACCAATATCATCGAATTCATCATTAACAAAACGTTCAACATCTTCTTCATCGTCATCGGAAAAATCAAGATATTTTCGTGATTTTCTTGATTTTTTTGAACGACTGTAAATAAATCAAGATTATAAGCAAAAAAAAAACTAAAATAAAAATTCAAAACTTACATTGATTTTCGATCCGATTGGCCATCGCCATCATCATTATCGTCATCAGATGTTGATTGTTTTTTCTGTTTCTTTTTTCGTTCTTCCAATTTTCGAATATTTTTCATCACTTTTTTATAATCATCTGACACCATACTATCGATTAGATCGAAACCAAATTTACGACAAAGTTTTGTCAATAAAACTTTAACAGTTTGATGAAACTTGGTTCGATGTTCAATGGGTAGATTGGTAATACCACAGGTAATGACTTCAATATAACAATTAAAAAGATTTGGTGTTGATTTCAGTAAAAAATGACGAATAAATTCAAAACAAATATTCAACAATGGTCGTGTACAATGATCAAGATTTTCTGTGGAAAAACATGAAAAAACCGTATCGGCAATCGTAGCAACAAGACTTTCTTTGATTAATGGATGATGAAATTTTTCAACAAACAAATAGACAATTGCATCCAAACGTGATGTCCGTTCATCATTGGTTATTTCACCATCATGAATAATTGGATCAATAATCAATCGGATTAATTTTTCATATGCATCATGTTTATTACAGCTACCACCATCATCGGCTGAAGAAGCAAACATTTCAAAACAATCAGATATGGTGAGTAAAATTTTTCTTGCTTGTTTTTTTGTTTTCGATGATTTTATCGTCAATTGTTTCAATATAGATGGTACGAAATTTTGTATTAAAATCATTACATTACTACGGTTTCCATCATCATCATCATCATCATCATTGATCAATCGTTGAATAATTAAATTAAATAAACGAAGTGCATATGATCTTGATGATGGTGAACGAATTTTATCATTTTCAAATAAAGAAATCATCTGATTAACAATGTGTTCCATATGTTTACGTAGAAATTCATCACAACTATTTGATTTACTTTGTACGATAGGTTCAATTAGACGAAAACCTTTTTTCTGTTCAGCTGGTAATTTACTTTCTTCAATCAATGGATTAACTAGTTGATTGTAAACATATTCAATTTCATTCAATCGAAGATTTTCTGGTGTCCATAAAAATGCATCAACCAAATCGATCAAAGCCATACGACGAAAATCTGTACCAGTTGATTCTTTTAAAATGGTGATTAATTTATTGAAAAATTGATGATACAAATCATCAACAGAATTATTATTATCCATCAACATGTAACGAATCAAATGTTTGACAATAACATATACTGGATAACGAAGATCATGATCAATACGGGTATTTTCATTTTCATTTGTATAAATATTGAATAAAATTGGTAATAAATTTTTAGCAAATGAACCAACCATACATTGGATTGAATGATCACATTTGAATAGATTTCTCAATGCAACCAATGAATAGATGGCCAATTCTTTGTTATAAAGATTTTCACCGATACGTTTAGCAATTTTTGGAAATACAACCATCATATCTGTCGGTCGTCGACATAATGCCGGTAATAATGACCAAATAGCATGAACACATCGATTCAATTCTTTCATCATTACCAAACAAGATTCATATGATGAACAATGAATTGATGATGATTGATCATTATCATCATCATTATCAATTTGCATCGAATTTTTAGTTGATTCTTTTAATTTTTGTGTTATTTTTTGACATAACGATACTTTTTTCATCAATTCATCTACCATGGGCAAGAAATGATTGGCGAATAGAGCCAATTCACAATTACCATCAATATTTTCACGTAATAATGGTATGAGCCATGCATTAGAAAATTCACCACGAAATTCATTATATTCACTCATTGATGATGATGATGACGATGTTGATGTTTTCCAAACAATCGGACAATATTGTAATACAAATTGTGGACCATGTGATTGGATTATTTTGGCAAAAACTTTTTCCAAAACATCATTAACATCGTTATCATTGGATTCATAAATAATAGCCATACGTTGTATGATTGCACCCATTTTAGTTAGTAATCGAGTTTCTTTAGTCACCAAAAAAACTTCACCGAAAATTGGTATAAATTCCATCCATACATGGCTATATTGATATTTTAAACCATTGTCCATTTCTTCATACAATTTTTCCAATAAATTAATCGATGATCCATTAGGATTTTCAATAATCGTTTTCATCATCGATTTGATCGAATTGACAATGTTCATATGAACAGCAGTGCTATCACTTTGTAAAATGGTAATAAATGTACGGAATAATTTCGTTGCATGAGAAGAAAAAAGTTTTCTATCAAGATCATGAAGACAGAGTAGAGCTTCTTTGATTGCAGCACACCATGCCTGTAATGGTTGTTCATCATTAATATTTGGCTGATAATCATATAAAGCATTCAATAGACGAGCATTCAATTCGGCACTTAATACATTTGCCATTGGACGACGAAGAAAAAATGAATAGAATGTATGCAATGCTCCGGTCACCAATAGGATATTGCCCAAAGTCATGTGTGAAAGAATTGATTCAGCCAAATGTTTGGTATGTTGAACCGATGGAAACATGGCCATTGTATCGGCTAACAATGTAAGCACATACAAAACGATATTCAAATGTTCATCATTAGTTGTTGATAAATGTTGATCAAGTTTACGTATACAGAATTCAGCCGTCAATTTTGCCGCAATCTGTGAGCAATTTTGATTTGAATTTTCGGATTTACGATCGCCACCACAACAAACCAACGATATGACAGCAAAACAAGCTGCTTTACGAATACGTGGTTTTTGATGTGTTACAAACAAAAGTATTGTGTCGAATATTTGTTGAGTGGATTTCAGTTGCCATACGGCAAGTTCTTGATTTCGTAACAATGTATGTAATGCATTGATTACCGATTTTGTTAGGTAACCATTTGGATTGGCCACATTAATTTGTTGTGATAATATCTTCATCAATGCAGTGGATGTTTCAGAAAATTTTGATCGTAAAACAGATGTTTGAACACGTTTCAATATCATTTGTAATAACGCTAATGTAGCAGTTAATCGTTCCTCTGAATCTACACAATCCAAAGCCAACATAAGTCCGGAAAAATATTCAGTTTCAGTTTCATTTCCATTCTCTTTGTCGATTGCATCACGAACAGTGGCCAATACCGTTAGCATAGCTTTGTGAATCTTGGATTTTGGATCAAAACCGTTGAGAAATTTATCAAAACTAACATTTGTACAATTTGACCATATACTGGCCGCTGATATATTACCAATGGTGAATGCATCATCCGGTATAGATTGATCATCATCATTCATAGGTTCATTGTTGGAAGTTCCACTTTTAGAATTACTACTATCATTTTCGTCTTGATTTTTTGATATTTGTAACCAATTTTCAACACCTGACTTTTGTTGTTGTTCGGGCACACTATTAATTGAATTACGTTGTTTTTGTTGTTGAATGGCATCAAATTTTTCCAACATTTCACGTGTTAATTTTGGTTTCAATGAATGAGTGGATTTATCACCCAATTCGGACGTAGAAATGCCGATTAATTTTGCAATTTTGGCACGATGTTTTTTCGTTTCAGGATTCGATGAACATGCTTGTCCTCTGAGTAATTTTTTTCCACGACCACGGCTAGCTCGAGCTGCTATTCGAGTCATGATTAATGAATCACAATTAGTGAAAAAAAAACTTATCCGAACAAACAAGAACAATTTTTGAACAGAAAAAATTCAATCAATTGAAATGATAAAACACGTGGTCTGGTTACTGTGAATCGCGTGTTTCGATTTACACGGATCCACTATAATCACACAATATGTGATCTTTGTGTTACAATAGAATGAATCTTTTATTTGGAAGAATTTTTTGGATAAAAATCCAAAAAATTAATGCATCAACGATAAAACTGATTGTGAGATTAATTTCCAGAATAAACAACATCACATCTATTATCTAAATAGCCAGATATTCTTCCAATCAATTGCATTGGTGACTGTTGTTGGTTTTTTTTGTTGATGGTTCCTTTGATCTTCGAACAACAAAAAAAAACCCACATCGATCGATAAATTTCGTCAACAATCAACAATCTTTTTATTATTTGCTACCGAAAACTGTACCCATCATATTATTCATCATCAATCAATGATTGTTTATTCGATCTAATCGATATTTACATGTATGTAAACAACACATGCTTGTTCAACAACAACTATATGCATGATGATAAAAAAAATTTTTTGAACAACAGATCCTTTTAGGAGAAAAAAATTTTTGATTTCATGACATTTCTCTTGATGTATCGTTTTTTTTTTATTTTTCTCGTTTTGTTTAGTTTTTGGCCATTAGAATGATGAATATATGATCAAATGAGTCTTTTTCTTTTTTTTCAGATGAAAAATTCGAATCATTTTTTTCATTAACAATTGCTACGTTGTATGATCATCATCATCATCATCATCATCATCAATAGACAATAGAAAATGAATCCATTAAATGATAATAAAGGAAAACATCATCATCATCATCATCAACAACAACGACAAGATTCAGCCTTTACATTCAATTATCTTTATACCTGTGATATTGAAGATGTTTTATTTCGTGTGAAAATGTAAGTTTTGAAAAACTTTGAAATTTTGCCAATAATTTACTCCCATTTTTTCTCTTTTTCTCAAGTGTAAATCTTGATGGTATTTTACCACCACATAGTAAAAATTCATCACAACATACGACACATGGTGCTGATTCATCCAAATCATCATCATCATCACCATCATCATCATTCAATTTTACAAGTGTCCATAATCATTACGAATATAATATTGTTGAAGATGAAAATAATTTCACATTTATTGATGATATAATTAGCTCCGATGATGATGATGATGATGATGATGATGAAAATAAGAATGGTGGCCATGATCAAAGTGGTGATAAATTAGATGATAATGAAGCTACAACTAGTGGAATTGAATCTGATGAATATCGTGCTCATCATCATCATCCACAGCAGCAGCAGCAACAACAACAATCATCATCATCATTTCTTCATCCGATTTCAGCTCATGACAATAGTTTGGATTACAACAAAGAATTGAAAAAGAAACAAAAGAAAAAGAAAAAATTGAATGAAATTATTTTTGGCAATCTGAATCAACCATTTCGTGCATTATCAAATCATCCATATCTAACTTGTGATTTAATATCAAATGGACGACGATTATGTCCACCACAACAGACACAATATCGACAGATGATTAATCGTTATGAGTAAGTTTAAAAAGTTTTTTTTCTTCTGAATTTTTTTTTTAATATTTTTTTTCTTTGAACAAATTCTAGATGGAATGAATGGCTTTCGTTTTCATTGACATTGGATACATTGCCACGTGATACAATCATTTGTTTCACCATTTGGGATACAATTTGTCCTGGTAAAAGTGCTGCCGTTGCTCGTACCAGTATGACATTGTTTAGCAAACGTGGCTGTATGCGTAAAGGTTTATATGATTTACGATTATTTTTCAATGAAGATTGTAAAGAATATTACAATTATTACAATGGCCAAACGAAAATGACGAATCCAACAATGGTAGTGGAACAACAGCCACCACCAATATCAACAATAAGTAATGATATTATCACCACGGATATTGTTTTATCCGACATAAATCTAACAAGTCGTAAACATCGAAAAAATGAATTAGTAATCAGTGAAAATGATTTAATACCAAAACTACGAAAACATTTGAATCTTGGCCATTCAAAAGATTCACAATTATTTCATTTTAATAATCAACAAAATCGTAAATTACAACAACAACAAATGAAAAATTTTCAACCAGAATCATTGGAATTTACATCCACACAGCAATATTTTGAACAAGATCTAAGTATGTATCCAATTGGTACTGGTGATAAGTCGAAAAAAATTCAACGTTTTAATAAGCTTAAAAAACGATATTATAATAACCAATTGCCAAAAAGAGAATCTCAGGATAGACGAGCATTTGCTGAAATTGAAAAACAAACCGTTATGGAAAAATCACTTAGCACGTTTGTATTTCTTACCGTTGAATTTCCCATCATAATAATGGATGGTATTGAACATACGGCTGTTTATTTCGAAGATAAAGATGACCAATGTTGTCAATATGATATTATTGATAAAGATATCGTAACCATACAGGATCCAGAAATGAATCTACCGAATTTAGTTGAAATTAAACATCATGCATTAGCACGTTCAGCACGATCAGGTATCTCATTGCGTGATCTTAAACCAAATGCAACCATACGTAATCAATTGAATGCAATTGTTAATTATCCATCAACACAACAATTGACCAGTGAAGAACAGGATTTAATTTGGAAATTTCGTTTCTATCTACGTAATCAGAAAAAAGCATTGACAAAATTCCTGAAAACAGTTAATTGGCAATCAATATCCGAAGCTGAACAAGCAATCGAATTAATGAATGAATGGTCACCGATGGATGTGGACGATGCTCTGGAACTATTATCACCATATTTTACACATCCAGCTGTTAGAAAATATGCTGTCGGTAGATTGAAAGAATCGGCATCAGATGAAGATCTACTTTTGTATCTTTTACAATTAGTACAGGCATTGAAATATGAAAATTTTCAGGAAATTCGTCAAGCACATGAAAATGAATTATTGGAATATCAACAACAACAACAACAACAACAACAGCAGCAGCAACAACAACAACAACACCATACAAGTCATCGTGAACGTAAATCACAATCGGAAAGTATTTCAAGTACTACCGATACTTTAATGCCAGAATCGATGAAAATATTTGCTTCAACACCATCTTCAAATACTTCTACCATTGTTTCAACTTCTACAACGGTGGATACTACCACTGTTGATCATCCATCATCATCATCGATCATACAACAGCAAGGAAAATCACCAACACGTGATAAACAACGTCGTTTACAAAATGATGATAATCTAGCAACATTTCTACTGAATCGTTCATGTCAAAATGATGAATTGGCCAATTATTTTTTCTGGTATCTTTGTGTTGAATGTGAAGGTGCTAAAAGTTTCGGATCAGGTTCCAGCACTGCTGCTGTTTCTTCTGGTGTTGTTGAACCCAAATCATCCACATCATCGACAACGAATATTCAAATTTTTCCAAGTGTCATGTCATCTGTTGCCACTAATTCATATCTGGTACCTCCACCACCTCCATCAATAATTGAATGGGAAAATGAACAACATCAACAACAACAACAACAACAACAGCAGCAAAAACAAACAAAATTACCAGCATCAAGTGTGAATGAATTGAGTGGATCATATTCAATAACGAATGTAATCGACATGTACATTATAATGATGCGAAGATTTAGTACACGATTATTGTGTGGTACACCTGAAATGGTTCATCGACGTCATTTTCTATTACGGCAACAAGATTTTGTTGTAAAATTAGTGGAAATTATGAAAGAAATTGCACGTGAAAGTGGTAATCGAATGAAAAAAATTGAAAAACTTCAATCCATCCTTGAATCACCGGAGCCACAGTTTCGTTTTAATTTCAATAAAAATGATCCACTACCGTTGCCATTGAATCCAACCATACGAATAATTGGTGTGGCCAGTAAAGAAGCTTTGCTTTATAAATCGGCAACAATGCCAGCCAAACTTGGTTTTCGCACAACATCTGGTCAGATATTTTGGACAATATTCAAAAATGGTGATGATCTTCGCCAAGATGATCTTGTATTGCAGATGATAAATTTAATGGATAAATTATTGCGTAAAGAAAATCTGGATTTAAAACTAACACCATATCGTGTATTGGCCTGTAGTAGTAAACATGGTTTTGTACAATTTATTGATTCACAATCGGTTGCTGAAGTTATGTCGATTGAAGGATCCATACAGAATTATTTACGTAAAATTTCACATTTTACAAACACAACACCGACAATTTCATCCATGAATGATGATGATTTTCAGGTTGTATCCACTACGTGCACAGCAACAACAATACAATCATCAAGTGGTAGACAACGTGGAATAACAGCAGCAGCAGCAGCAACAACAACAGCAGCAACAACAACAACAACAAGTGGTTCATCACCATCATTATCGCCATCATCTGGACTGAATCAAATGGGTATTTCATTGGAAATTATGGATGCCTATATTAAATCTTGTGGTAAGTATTCCTGTTTTTTGTGATTTAAAAGATTATGATGATGGTGGTGATTTGTTTTTTTTTTCATCCAATCCATCAACTAATAATAGCCGGTTATTGTGTCATTACCTATCTATTGGGCGTTGGTGATCGTCATTTAGATAATTTACTCATGACAAAAACTGGTCGTTTATTTCATATTGATTTTGGTTTCATTCTTGGACGTGATCCAAAACTAAGTAAACCACCGATGAAAATTACACGTGAAATGGTCGACGCTATGGGCGGAATGGATTCGGAAAATTTTTATAAATTCTGTTCATTTGTACGAACAGCATTTTTACATCTACGTAGACATGCAAATCTTATATTGAATTTATTTTCATTAATGATCGATGCAAACGTGCCGGACATTGCATTAGAACCGGATAAAACTGTACAAAAAGTGCAGGATAAATTTAAATTAGAATTAAATGATGAACAAGCCGATCATTATATAACGGAACAAGTTGAACAAAGTGTTCGTTCCATAATGCCAGTAGTGGTGGATCAATTACATAAAATGGCACAGGTATGTTCATATTTTATGGAAACTAATTTTTCTTTTTTTTTCTCCTAGTTGGAACATTTTAATTAATTTTGTTGTTGTTTTTATCTTTTTCATTTCTGAATTCATCATCATCATCATTGCCATGTTTTGATGGTCATCTGTTTAATCACCATCATCATCATCATCAACAGTATTTACGAAACTAAATTGGTGGCGTCCTGAAATTTTGTGTGGATCAAAATCATGATGATCATGTGGAATGTTTATAAACCACCTCTTTTATTTTCTCATTCACTAAATGCTCAGGCAAAATCTTCCATATCTTTCATATTTATATAAATTGTTGGAAACTTTTATAATCTTGTCATCATTGTATTATTATTATTATAATACCAACGACACTTGTCCATTTTGTCGTTGTCGTTGTTGTTGTTGTTATAATTTTTTTTTTTTTTTTTTTGGTTTTATTATTTCACTTGAAATGAAATGGTCAAATTCTGATATCATCATCATTCAATGTCTAAATGGGAAAAAAAACATAAAATGTTTTTTTTTAAATAATTTATAATATAGAAACACACAAAAGGTTTATGTTTTTTTGTTTTGTTTTATCAATTATATCACTGTATATTTGAATAATCCACACACACACAAAATCATCATTATCTTTCTATATATATTGTAATTTCGTCATTCCTGGGATTTTTTTTTCTTCGATTCGAATGTTTTGGTTTGATTGTGAAAACGAAATGAAAATGTACCTTGTGTATATGGAGTGGGATTTCGTAAAACGGTGCCATAGAATCTATGATCATGATGATGACTTGACGACGGTTGACAAGTATACCGGAATTTTTAGATTTTTTTTCAGTTGCGAAAGAAATTTTTTTCTTTCGGTTTTGTTTTGAATCCAAATACTGTCTGCAAACATTTGCAAATGTTTCATTGTTTTCAAATGAACATTTTGAGATTATGTTGCAGATCTGTATTTGTTTTTTTTTTTTTTTTGTTTGTTTCAAGGACAAATGAATGTCGGATAATAATCCATATAGTTTTTTCGTTTTTCGTTTTTGGTCCAAATTCCATTTCCTAATACCGAATTGCAACATTACCAAATTGTCCAAATTATTTTTTGTTTTATGATTATAAATGGTCATCATTATTATTATTATGACGAGAAAAAAAATGATCATCATCATTTAAAAATGAATAATTTAAAAACCATATTCAATCTTCTTAATTTGATGTCGTGGTAGCAGTAGTAATGGTCATTAATAATCATCACATTGATGATGATTTCATCAATTTTTTCTGTTTGTTTGTTTATTCATTTGATTGATTGATTGATTGATTAATCAAAGTTTTTTTTCTTTGATTGAAAATAAAATAATGGCAACAATATAGTTACCGAATCGGACACCGGAGAACCAAATAACAAAAAAAACCGTTAATAAATAATAACATTTCAATCGATTGATTGATTGATTGATCGTCATGAATAAAATGAGTACATACTTTATGAATGGCAGTCAAATCATCAAATCGAATGTTATATGTTATATATTCTGTTTCTATTCGTCATTCCATTCATTCGATTCAATGTTTCAATGTTTGAATTGGCCATAAAAAAAATAGTGGTGATTGATTTTTTGTTTTTATGATCATATCAAATCATTTCGTTTTGTTTTGTTTTCGTTCTCTTAGATCATAAAAAAATATGTTGTTTTTTTTTGTCTATTTATTTGGTCATTATGTGATTGATTTGGTCCCGAATCGATGGTCATTTCGTTTGTTTTTTCAATGTCCATGTTGAAAGAAAAAAAAATTTTTCCATTTCCATCAGAAAAAAAACCTGTAACCATTTTTGAAAAGTGTAAAAGAAAAAAAAAATCAAACAAAACACACACACACACATTGAAATCGGTTTCCGGGCTTCTGTGTTTGCTAATAGTAGTAGTAGTAGTAGTAATGTTTAGAAGAATATATAAAAAGTTTATCTCATCAATTCAATCAATCCATAATAAAAAGTTCATAAAAGTCAAATATTATGTCGGTGTGCATATGTGTGTGTGTGTGTTCAACACAAATATTTGACTATATGAACGATGAACATAAACAGAATATATATTCATATTTGCCAAGAATGAATGAATGAATGAATGGACCACGAACGAATACGAAAAAAACGACCATATATACAAGCACATGTCATTCGATTGCTTGATTAATCTCTTGATTTGTACCCAATTTATGACGCCTGTTTTTTTTTTCTTTTTTTTTTTTTTTGGTTGTTGTTGTTCATTTTTTTTTCGTTTCTGGTTCATTCATTCATTCATTGTATTCTTGATTCTGTATTCTGCATATTTTTTTTTCTTCTTCTCTCATGATTGTTCATGTTGTTGTTGTCGTTATCGTTATCGTCGTCGTTGTCGTTGTCGTCGTCATCGTCGGTATGGTCGCCATGTACCATACGGTTTTTTTTCTGGTCGTTTTTTTTTCTTTCTCAATTTTTTTTTGATCCATGATACTTGAATATGGTGCCACTTCTTTATATAATTCTCGCCCTTTCTCTTCCCCCCTTCCAACACAGTCATACATTTGTCACTTTTTTTTAATGTTCCATTTTTTTGGTGGGGCGTTTATTTTTTTTTCATGGAAATGAATGTATAGAGAGCGAAAAAATGAGAAAGTAATTCAGAATCAGTAGAGAGAATAAATGAACTCGTTTTTTTTGCCATTGATATGGATTGAAGAATATGTTTGGATTTGGAATAGAAGATTCTGTATTCTGTATATATTGGTGATGGTAATGGTGTTGTTGATGATGATGATGATGATGATGGGGGCGATAATGAGAAATGATAGGAAAAAGAAAAAAAAAGACAAAGAAAAAAACAAGAGGAATAGTGGAGGGGAAAAAAAATAATGGTGGCGGTGGTGGTGGTGGTGGTGAATTGAAGAACAGTTTTGGTGAATGACTGGTGGCCATCAAAATTGGCGTGTATATATCACATACAAACAAACATTCGATTCGAATTCTGTTGGAATGAAACAACGGCAATGACGACGAAAACTTGGTAGAATTTTTTTCTTTTTTTTTGTTGTTGGTCGAAAATGAAATGAAATGAAAGAACCAAAAAAAAAAAAAAAATCATAGTCATTCATTGTGTTTTGTCAAGAACCAACTTTTTGTTGTTTTTTCTTTCTTTTTTTTTTTTTTTTGGTTCTGGTTATCTATCTGATAGTTCTGCATACACTTACACACAGACACACTGGGTGTTATATACAGCCAGTTATTTTTTATTTTTTTTTTTTGATCATTTAGTTGGTCGGTCGGTCTTTTGGTGGTCGTTTTGGCCGTCATCATCAACATCATCATCAACATTGTCGTCGGTTACCAAACCAACCACATATATACCAGAAAAAAACCCACACATAATTATAACCAGTGAAAGAAAAAAAAAATAATTCAAGAAAATCATACACCACACACACACACACTTGAATAACAACAAACGATCAACAACAAACAACAAATGAAATCTGAACCAAATCGATCAATCGATAATCAATGGATGAAATGAAAAATATTCAACACTTTGCGTTCAGAAAAAAATCGAACATCATTTGATTTTTCGTTCTATGTGAACAAAACAGAAAAAAAATTTCCCGTAAAAATTTTTTTTCCTGCAAAAAAAAATTTTCAATAAAATTCCTGTTTCAATATTTCGAACCATGTTGATCATTCATTCATTCATTCATCGTTCGATTCATCAAGTTTCAACAACAACAACAACATGAATGAATGAATGAATGAATCTTTCATCACTCAGAATTTGTTGTTGTTGTTGTTGTCATTGTTGGTTGATTGATTAAATCATTTATTTACACATTTTGGTGATTGTGTGTGTGTGTGTGTTTTGTGTTTTTGATCATCATCTATGCAAAGACAACGATGGCCACATTTTTACAAAAAATAAAAATTTCTCACCATTCTACAGTGTTCAGAATATAATCAATTGAATTTGTTCAAATGTGTTGTTCATGTCCAATTCATCATCATAATAATGTTAAAATTGTCATTATTACAATATATCACAAATATCATCAATGTTTGACTTGTTTTTCATTTTTTTTTTTTTTTGGAAATTCGAAATTATTATTGATGAAAATAACAAAAATTTCATTAAATTCAACCACCAAATAGAATAAATGATTGATTTTGTTTGTACACAATGTTTTTTCGGAATTTCGGTAAGTTCAATTCATTTCGAACACCTGAGATTTGCCCAAACACACTCACACACACACACACACACACACACATTATTGAAAAAACCATACTGGGTCATAATAGTTTCCGGTTATAATAATAATAAAATAAATTTTCAGAATTCTGGTTGAATGAATTTTCTAATTTTATTAAAAATTCTATTTTGTTATTGTTACCATTGTTATATAATCATCAGATCGGTTAATAATAATTGTGGCCATATTATAGAAACAAAACACAGAATTTTGAATAAAATTTATTACAGGTACAATTGACACACCCAAAGTTCATTGTCGACAAATTGGTTAATTCGTGACTTTATCTATTATTATTATTATCATGTGTGTGTGTGTATGCGCGCTGTCTTGACAAAAAAAAAATAAATCTCGGCCAAATCCACACAACAGCGAAGAATCATTCATTTGAACATTCTTGTTGTGAATTTTGATTGCCAATCAAAATCAAATTCTAATAATGAATGAACAGGATGACCAACCGAAATCGAAATCGATTTTTAATTTGAAAGAAAAATAAAAAATAATATCAAGGCCAACATATATATTTTATATTTGGTCAATTTTCCATTTTTTTTCTTCTTTATTGGTTATGATATCTGATAATCTTAATGACCACATAACGAAAACAAAAAAAAACCACTGTTTATCTATCCATTTTTTCTTCTCAACATGTGAAAATGTTTTATTTACTCACGAATCACATAATTTGTTCTTGCAAAAAAAAAAAAAAAAAACGAAAAAACTCAACCTGAATCTTTTTCGTGTGTTTGTTTTGTTGTTGTTGTATGCGTTCGATTTCATTTGTAATTTTTCCAATTTTTTTTTTTTTTTTTTTTTGGTTCTCGTTTGTTTGATCTAATTTTTTTTCTCTTCTCTCCATGTCTGAATTGAAATTTTCTTTTTCACTTTTTTTTCTCATAATTTGATGAAATGAAAAAGCCACAAAATAATGATGAATAAATGATACACATGATTGTAATCTTAACCCTTTTTTTTGCTGTTGTTGTTGTTGTTGGCCATCTTAAATACAGCCAAAAAAAAAACTAAATTTTTTTTCTTCATTTTGATAAATGATTATTTGTCATTTTTGAATTGAAATTCAAGAATGACAAATAACGGGAACAACAGAATTTTTTTTCTTTATTTCTGCATCACACATACACATACACACATGAACGAAAGAGTTATTGTTATCAAACTGCCATGATGATATTTTTGATGATGACACCAACTATTCGACCACTAACCAACAACAACAACAACAAAAAACGAACATGGATAATGAATGAGACTTGAATTATTGGAATGATGATGACCATGACCAGAATTCTCAATGCTGAATGAATAGATAATAATTCATTCGTCATCATCATCATATCATATATTATATAAACCGGAAAAAAAATTGAATTGAACCCAAAACAACATCTTTTTTTTTTTGGTTCATTTTTCTTCTCTAAATTTGATCCGGTCTGGTATGAAAGAGAAAAAAATTGATTTATTGGCTTTTTTTCTGGATGTTTTTCTCATTGCTATTGTTGTGGTTGTTGTCGTCGATGTTCTGGCGCTGATGTATGATCATCATGAGCAGCAAATAACCAAAAAACTGAGAATTTTGTCAATTTTCTTGATGATTCTTAATACAGAAAAAAAAATTTGAGACCATATTCGGAAATTTCACACCTTGAATCCAGACAGAAAAAGCCATGTTAGCCCATTATCTTCAAATTAAATCAATCCGGTTCGTTGAATCAGAGAAATCAACATTCACTTCTGTGGCCAACGATGAAGAATAAATGTCATAAACATAATCTATGGCCAATGGCCAACAACTAATAATTATTCATCATCATCATCAGCAGCAACAACAACGACAACAAAATATGGATACAAAATATCAATTCCGATATGAATTAGTCATCAATTCGATTTTATCGAGCATGATGGCAGTGGATGGAAATTGTTTTTGTTATTCGAAATAACAAAAAAAAAAAAAAAATAGATTGGTCAGATAGAAAAAAAAGCGAACAATTTTTTCATCATTTTCGATATAGTTGTTGTATGTATCAAAAAGTATCGATTGTAGAATCGATTATCGAACATACGGATATAATGATTCGATTGTGTGTGTGTGTGTGTTGCTGTGTGTTTGTGTCTGGTTCGAGAATATATTTTGGTTCAGTGAGTACTTTTTATCCATCCGCCAATTTTTTTTTTTTTTTTTTTGGTCACGTTTATTTTGTTTTTTTTATTATTGCCACAAAATATGACCAATAACCGCCCATCGAACGGTAATTAATGTACAAATATGATAAAAAAAATAGAATGATTGTGGTACCTTAAATTAGCATATATGTACGAGTTTTCTGTATCCAGAATTTCACTGATATTTTTTTCACCATCTCTCAATGTGTAAGTTGAACAATTTTACCATGATGATAAACGAAATTAAAAATAATTATCAGTTTGTTGTGTGTGTGTCTTTTTTTTTGCAGAACAATAAACGATTTCCATAATCAATTTTAATTTTATCTTCACAAACAACAATTTTTGGCAATCAAGATTGAATTTTTAAATATGAAAATCTTGTAATGATTGATCGATTTTCGGGACTCAACTGGCCACATACATACACAAACACAATTAATCCTGATTTGAATGATGAGTGATGATGATGATGATGATGATACATGATTTCATCACATTGTTATCATCATCATCATCACAGCACATGCATTATTATTGCAGCCAAATGAAAATCATAAGCCTGTTATGTCATTTGTTTGAAGAAATTTTCGATTCAACAATGAAGATCAAGTCAATGAGAAGAATGTTTTCTTTTCTTATGAAACAAATGAATCACAATCGTATTACCACCGGTATGTGTTGAATAATAGCTACCAACAACAACAACAACATATATTTCGGGTATAAATTCTGCAACTTGTAACCAAAAGTTTCCTTTTCATTTCATCTGATTCATCAACAGCCACACCTCAGCCTCACCATATATTTACAATTTTCAGTTTTCTCAAATTCTCATTGTGTTCATATATATCATACATTCATTTTATCTTATCAGTTCGTTCGTTCGTTCGTTTGTTGTCTCATCAATCGACGACATTTGTTTCAACGACGTTTTTTTTCTAAAAAAAGAAAAAATTTGACTTTATTTTCTTTTATCAGTTGTTGTTGTTTTTGTTGTGATTTAAATGTGGGTGTGTGTGGGTTGAGATGCTGGTCGAGAACCTGAATCTGGCCAAATAATATCTTTTCTTCTCTATTCATATTCATTGTTTTTTCTTCTGATATTTCCCGTCAAATTTTTTTTTCTCCGAATAACCGTAATTGTCTCTGTAAAGGTGTGCATGTGTGTGTGTGGTTGCCTAGGCCAACCAAATGAATCCAAGAAACCAAGAGCCAGCCAAACCTGGCTAGACCCAATCAAACATTTTGCAACTATAATAACTATAATACTATACCAGAAAATAGAGAAAAGAAAATGGTTGGTAGTGAAAAAAAAACTATCGATCCAAAAAATTTTACTTTTGCCTTTGTGGTGGTTTTTTTCTCTTTCTCTCTTTCTCTCACTATATTTTAGCAACCAGAAATGAAAACCAGAAAACTATTCGTTATCTTGGCTTTTCTCTCTCTCTCTCCCTCTCTTTCTATTGATGATATTAATGGTGTGGAGTGGCCACGAAACACACAAAACACGGGAAAAAAACGGAATTGAATCCCACACACACATTCTTTTTCCTTGTTGTTGATCAATCTGTTTTTTTTTTTTTTTTTTGATGAAATTCATAAATTATAAAGAACCGACAAAACAATACAAAACAAAAAATTCTCACTTGTCGATGCAAATTTTTCATCTTTTATTTTTCTGTTTTTGTTTTCCAATTTAGAATTTCAACTTGATGAAACAAACTGTTAAAATGGTTGCCCTCATTCGACACAAACAATCGACAATGATGATGATGATTTTTAATCAACAAAAACTTGATTAAGCTTATGAATAAAAAAAGAAGAAAAATTCGAAATTGAAATTTAAAAACAAACAAAAATGACATGCATTGTTGATGAATACAATGTCATGTCTATCGTCATCATCGCCACCATCATCATCGTCATTGATTATGATTATTATGGCAAATCAATTAGATTGAATCAATCAAATAAATCAATCAACAATTATCATCATCAACGATAAAGATGACAATGATCGAACAACAATGATCAAATGTCCATGAAATTCTTTAATTTTTTTTTTTAATTTTTAAGTGAAAAACTGGCGCTCATTCCATTTTGTTCATCATCATCATTCATTCATTTTGAATCGTCCGTTATTATTTGATGAAAAACAACAAAAATAAAAACAAACAACAACAACAACAACAATAAAGACGGAAGAAAATTTGTTTAAAAATTTTTTATCGTCAAGTTATTAAATATGTCCGTCCGACATATAAATAACTTGGACGAGCAAACAACAGCCAATAATAACAATGATAATCATCATAGCCAAAATTATAATCAATTTTTATCAGTCACAAATATTGTCAGCCAAGATGATTCAGAATCATTATCATCGACTCATCATCAACAGCAACAGCAACAGCAGCAGCAATCATCAACATCAAATCGAAAACATTCCTCATATTCACAACGTTCACATGAAAGTGCACATGATCGTCGATTATCATTTTTACAATATTATAGCCAACAACAGCAGCAACCGGATACAGCTGGAACAAATGAAAAAAGTGGTGGTGGCGGTGGTGGTGGTGGCAATCCAGGTTTTACACAGAAAGGTTTACAACAACAACAACAGCAACAACAATATGTATTTCGGCCATTTACACGTGAATCATTGGCTGCCATTAAAGAAAGAATTGCTGAAGAAAAGTTACGAAAGGCACAAAAAGAAGTAAGATTTATCAATATAATTTTTTTTAATAATAAAAATTAATTTCCATCATCTAAATTCATCTATGAATAGGGTGATACAACCACAATCTATACACATCATGCTCATAATCAAGAAATATGTGAACCAGATCCAATGTTGGAAGCTGGCCTACCATTACCAAGAGGTTTACAGCGTGTGTTTCCACCAGAATTGATTGCCACACCAATCGAAGATATTGATCGTTATTATCAAAATAATATGGTATTGTTAATTTTTATTTTTATTTTCATTTTTGTTTAATTTTAATTTTTTCATTTATTTATTCACACATTTTCTAGACATTTACTGTGATCAGCAAAAGTAAAGATATATTTCGTTTTAGTGCAACAAATTCATTGTTTATATTATCACCATTCAATCCATTACGGCGTGTTGCCATCTATATGCTTGTACATCCTTTATTCAGTTTTTTAGTTATAGTAACAATATTGATTAATTGTATATTGATGACATTACCGCCAGAAGAATCGATTGAACGCACCGAGTAAGTTTTTTTTTCGTTCTTTTTGCTTGTTTCTGTGTTGTTTTTCATTCAATTTATTCATCCATTGATCCATATACAGAATTATATTCACCACAATTTATACATTTGAATCATGTTTAAAAGTTGCTGCTCGTGGTTTTATATTAACACCATTTACCTATCTACGTGATCCTTGGAATTGGCTAGATTTTGCTGTTATAATGTTGGCCTATCTAACGATGGGCGTAGCCGATCTTGGTAATTTAAGTGCACTTCGTACATTCAGGGTATTACGTGCATTAAAAACTGTTGCTATTATACCGGGTATGAAAACAATTGTTGGCGCTGTAATTGAATCTGTAAAAAATCTTAAAGATGTAATCATATTGACTTGTTTTTCATTATCGGTATTTGCATTACTTGGTCTACAAGTATATATGGGTGTATTGACACAAAAATGTATTCGTAATCATGATGGTAATCTTACTACATATGAAGAATGGAATTCATGGTGTAGTAATAGCTCAAATTGGTATTATAAAACACCCGAATCACCACCATATCTATGTGGGAATAGTTCACAGTAAGTTTTTTTTTGGATTTTTTGTTGTATTTCAAAATTTTAACTTTTTCAACTAATTATTATTATTCACACCAAAGACATTGTCCACCTGATTATACATGTTTACAAGGTTTTGGTGATAATCCTAATTATGGTTATACAAATTTTGATACATTTGGTTGGGCATTATTATCATCATTTCGTTTGATGACACAAGATTCATGGGAAACATTATATCAAATGATTATTCGTGTTACCGGTTTATGGCATGTTAGTTTTTTTCTTGTCGTAATATTTTTAGGATCATTCTATTTGGTGAATCTAATTTTGGCTATCGTTGCAATGAGTTATGATGAATTACAGAAAAAAGCTGAAGAAGAAGAGATTGCAACAGCGGCTGAAGAAGCAGCGTATGCTGAAGCATGTCGTTTAGCGGAAGAAGATTTATATGGACCTGGTGGTGGTGGTAGTCATCATCATGGTGGTGGTGGTAATGGACAAAGACGTAGTCGTCGTAGTAGCCGTTTATCAGCATATAATGTTGCATCAGCTATTGCATCGGCAGCTATTCGTCCAACACCTTATGGTAATACATTGGATGTTATACAACAACAACAACAACAAAATCGACGATCACGGTCATCATCAATACCAATGGATTTATTATCACAACAACAACCATCATCATTACAGGTGCCACAAGGTCCATATAATAATAATAATAATAATGTAATGGCCAATTATCTGGGATATCCATCATCAACAACCATGACCACACAACAACCATTACAGCCTATAATAACCACACAGGAAACACAACTTAGATCTCGTCATCATCGTAATCATCAACAAAATAAACAACCGTCCACATCATGTCCTAGTCCATCTTTTCGTGCTTCTTCATCTACATCATCATCATCATCATCAACATCAACAACTTCGGAATCTGTTTCATCTGCCTTATGTTCATCATCATCATCATCATCGGTATCATTATCATCATCAACAACAACATGTCAATATCTTGATTGTGAATGCAAATATAAAAAAAATAATAAACATCACAATAATAATAATAATAATCAACAATCACAACGGAAAATAAAACCACCAGATTCATTGGCATTGAATCAACAACAATCATCAACAATACGTAAGGTAAGCATTTATTATATCTTTCCATTCATAATGACTGAATACTCAGAGAGAGAGAGAGAGAGAGAGAGAGAGAGAAAAAATGTCAATATATCATTATCGATATATTAATAAATTAATGTGTGTTTGTGTGGGTGTGTGTGTGTGTGTGTTATTAATTGATAAGTTGAAACAAAAAAAAGGTTTACTTATTATAACTCATGTTTTGAAATTGGCCATATCTATTTTCTGTCTGTTACAGATAATTTTGTTGTAACGATTACTTTTTTTTCTTGTACAAAACTTGTGTATTCTATTCAGGTGTTTTTTTTCGCTTCTAGTGATCGTAACTATGGTGATATTTTTTTTTGTCTTATTCGCAAACACACACACACACATGATCCAAATAGATTGTCCTTCAATGGATCAAATAAGTATTTTATAAATGATGATGATGATGATGACAAAAATCATTTATAAATCGACCGGTCATAACTATTGGGCCATAATGACATGACCAAATGACATTTTTATTATAAATTGGAACTAATTATATGAATGAAACAAATTTCAGTTTGAATATAATTGTTACAAAACTCGGTGTTTTCCAAATTTTTTTTTTCAAATGCTACAGACCAATGTTGGCAGTAAAATTTTTCTTGCTGACCGATACTGGGTCGCGGACCACAGTTTGGAAAGGGCTGATTCTCAATTATAATCAACATAGAGAATGAGAGAGAGAGAGAGAATATTCATTAGCCTAAAATAAAAAAATAACGATGTATTAGAATATTGAAACATTTTTTTTCAAAAAAAAATGGACAGAATAAAACTTAGTAATTAAACCATAGGTTGTGAATTGGAATGAGTGGATAAAGAATTATTAATCTAGGTCAAGGTCTTTGTCATTTTGTTATAATTTTTTTTTCTCTTTTTCTCTTTCATACAATTGTATGGATTAGACTAGTCTTTCACTGCCTGGATCACCGTTCAAACAACAACAGCAACAGCAAAATTCTCGCATAAATAATGATAACAATATAAACGATCAAAATTTAAATGCCTTAAATGATGATGATGATGATGATGATGAGAATGGCAAAAAAGGCCATGAAAGTGGTGATCATGAATCATCGAATCGTCATCATCATAATCATAATTATAAATGTCCAGAAAGTTTTAATAAACAACGTAAACATAAAACATCATCATCTGCTGTTCATAAATATATTGATGGACAAAAAGATTTACCATTTGCCGATGATAGTGCAGCACAGACACCATTGTCCGAAGAGAATCTACCTCCATTTCCGGATAGGGATGGATTACAGCCACCACCTTATCATAATCATCATCATCATCATCAACAACAACATTATCATCATCGACCATCAAAAGCCTTAAGTTTATCTAATTTTGAATATGAATCTAATCAGCCAACGTTTCGTTCATCGAATGGTGCCTTTAGTAATAATAATCCTTTGACAATGATGGAAAATGTTGAATCAACATCCACACATAATTCAACATATACATCACATTCATCACGTATATCCTATACATCGCATGGAGATATTTATGGCCGTTTAGGTTTTGCCACCACAAATCTGCCACCATTATGGGCCAAAGATTATCATTTACGTGCCAGACGTATGTCGAATGTATGTTTGTTTGTTTGTTTGACTTGTGGATTAATTTTTGTCAAAATGATCGAAAAAGAAATTGATGGAAATTTTTTTTGTTTTGTTTTTAATTTTTCAAATATCAGGTGGAAAAATTCTACAATGATGAATGGGCCAAAAATACTATCGTACCTGCTGCTGCTGCTACTACTACTGTACAAAGTAATTTGCCAATGTTACAACCATTTTTACCTGGTGTAAATAATTTTCAAGCCACAACTACTAATGCTAATACACAGCCAAATTCTGCCAATGTTTATATGAAAGGTATTTTTTCAAGAATTTATTGAATTTTTTTTTCTACAATTCTATCCAATTCAAAATACAGATGTTATGGTATTGAATGATATAATTGAACAAGCATCCGTTGATCATATGATGAAGAATAAACAGAATCATCAACAACAACAATCAAATGAAAGAGGTATGGTATTAATACAATATAATGATGAATGCTGTGCATGTTTATGATTCGTGTGTGCGTGTTTTTTGATTATGAAAAAAAATTTTTTGTAAAGTTTTTCAATGTTATGGCACATCAAATCATCATTTTTGTTGTTGTTGTTGTTGTTGTTTTTTTTTTCTGCATTTTTTTTATGTTCTGCGTGTGTGTTTGTGTTATTTAAGTAGCTAAAATTGTAAAAAATTGATTGTTTTTTTTCGTTTTGTTGTTTTTTTTCGCTTCAATTTTTTTTCTCATCATCCATTACAGTTTCCATATACTACTTTCCTACAGAAAGTTCACCATATCATCAACAACGACATCATCATCATGGTGGTGATATTGAAAATTATCCAAATGATGATGATCTAATTGATTCACAATCCGATTCATCATCATTATCATCATCACATTATTCCAGTGATGATTATGAAAAACCAACATTGAAAGAACGTTTTACAACCGGTTGTTTAAAATGTTTGGATATATTATGTGTATGGGATTGTTTCTGGTGTTGGATACGTGTACAAGAATTAGTGGCGCTAGTTGTTTTCGATCCATTTATGGAATTATTCATTACATTATGCATTGTGGTCAATACATTGTTCATGGCAATGGATCATCATAATATGGATAAAGATTTTGAAAATATATTACAAAAAGGAAATTTTGTGAGTATTTCTTGTTTGTTAATTAATTAAATAAATCTCTTTTTTTCATTAGTTTTTCACAGCCATTTTTGCAATTGAAGCCACATTAAAATTGGTAGCATTAAGTCCAAAATTTTATTTCCGTGAAGGTTGGAATATATTTGATTTTGTTATCGTCATTCTGTCACTATTGGATGTTAGTTTATCATCGGTTTCCGGTCTTTCTGTATTACGATCATTTCGTTTGGTAAGTTTTGATTCTATTGAACAATGGAAATCATTCATTCCATTCATTTAGCTTCGTGTATTTAAATTGGCTAAATCATGGCCAACATTGAATCTATTGATATCGATTATGGGTAAAACGGTTGGTGATCTTGGTAATCTAACATTTGTATTGGGTATTATAATCTTTATATTTGCTGTGATGGGCATGCAATTGTTTGGAAAAAATTACACGGAAGAAAAGTAAGTTTTGAGATGATTTTTTTTCTCTTTTTAATGCTTACAAATTTTTATCCAAATTTTAGTTTTGGTGGAAAAGAAATACCACGTTGGAATTTCAAAGATTTTATGCATTCATTCATGATTGTATTTCGTGTATTATGTGGTGAATGGATTGAATCCATGTGGGATTGTATGCGTGTTTCCGGTGCTGCTTGTGTTCCATTTTTTTTGGCCACTGTTGTCATTGGCTATTTGGTTGTGCTCAATTTATTTTTAGCTTTATTACTATCATCATTTGGTGCATCAAATTTATCGGCACCAACATCGGAAAGTGCCGATACAAAAAAACTTCAGGAAGCATTTGATCGTTTTTCACGTGCATTCAAATGGATTAAAATGAAATTTATACGTTCATTTAAGGTATGTATTCTGGTTATGAATAATTTAATCGATGATTTTTAATTTTTTTTGTTTTCTCCCACTCACACACAAGCGTCTAAAGCCAAAAACACGTAATCAAATTGGTGATCCAACATTTGATCATCATCAACCACATGATGATAATATGCTCAATGATTTAGATATAATAACTGGTCATCATCAGCTTTTTATTGATGGTCAAACAGCAGCAAATCAAAAAACTTCCTCGATAGCCAATAATATTGGTAAAATGACACATACAGATTTTGAAATGGCATTATTCAAAGAATCATCGAAAATTAATGGCGGTACAACAACAACAGCAGCAGTAGCTACACCTTGCAATAGTATCAATGTAAATTCAGTTAATAATAACGCACAGCAACAACCATCATCGCAACAACAAATGCAAAATCAATTAAATCATCAAAATGATAATGCTCAACAACAACAACAGCCACCACCATTACATATGAATTCATTGGATGATTCGAAAGCCAATAGTGATAGTAATCTAAGTGAACATCATCATGATAATATTGTTTCATTAATAATACCTGGACATAAATCAATGGATAATAGTGTTAGTGATGATAAACTAGATACAGCCACAGCTGATGTTATAATCAATGAATATCCATCGGAATGTTTTCCAGAACCAATGTATAAATATTGTCCATGGTGTTTAGATGATACACCATTCTGGACACGTTGGAAAGAGATACGTACACGTTGTTATAAATTTGTTGAACATAAATATTTTGAAACATTGGTCATTACATTGATTCTTATTAGTAGTATGGCATTGGTAAGTAATAGTATTGAATTCAATTTGAAAATTTCTGATTTTTTTTTAAATTTCATTTACACAGGCATTGGAAGATGTAAATTTTAAAAAAGATCCATTATTCATGGAATATCTTGGTTATATGGACAAATTTTTTACAGTCATTTTCATTTGTGAAATGTTAATCAAATGGCTTGCATTTGGTTTTGCCGGTTATTTTACAAATGTTTGGTGTTGGCTTGATTTTGTCATCGTTATGGTAATTATTATTACCTTTGTTATTTACTTTTCCAATCTATATTATCTTTCCTTTCCCCATTCTTTCCTATTCATTCTATTCATTCATTTTTTTTTCTAGTCATCTAACCATTTTTTTCTCTCTTATCTTATTTTTTTCATTTGAAATATATAATATAATAATTTCAAATGAAAAACTTTCCAATAGAAAACAGAAAAAAAATTAGTCTTTAAAAATTCTGACCGTTAGATGGTGTTAGATGTTTTATAGAAAAAAAAAATAATTTTTTTTTAAATTTAACTTTCTCTTTCTCTTTACATCAACAACACATCATTTTATATCGCCATAAAAAAAACAAACAAACAAAAAGGTTTCAATATTCAATATATTTGTCGGAATTTTCGGCCTTGGAAATGTACCGGCATTTAAAACGATGCGGACATTAAGGGCATTACGGCCTTTACGAGCTCTTTCACGGCTTGAAGGCATGCGTGTAAGTGTGAATAATAACAATCAATTAACGAAATTGAAAGCAAAAAATAGAAAAATTAATAAAAATCACGAAATACGCGTAATCGTGATTTAGAATGATTATTACAAATTCATTCATCGAACTAGAATCAATTGATCAATTATATTTTTAGCATTGATTTAGCCTAATTATATTAATTGATAGAAAAAAATTTTTCTCTGTATGATGAAAAATTGTTGCATTAATGTTGCATTATAATAATATATTTGGGATGGGGGTGGCGGTGGCTATTTGGATGCTGGAGCTATTTGTATAGAAAAACCACTTGGTTGACTTTATCGTCATACGATAGCTTTAGATTCCTTAGATTCTTTGATGAATTTTTTTTTCTACTGAATATGAACCCTGAATAGATTGGATGATGCTGCATGATTAGTTTATATACATAGAATGATTGTTGATGTTGTGGTGGTGGTGGGTGGTGGTGGTGGTAGATATCTCTCAAAATACATCATCATTATCGAATTTTTTGTTATCTTTCCTTTTTTTCCTTTTTGAAATTTTTTTTTCAATTTCATTTCTCATTTACCATATCTATATATATATTGTATTTGTTCCAAAATCCAACTAACTAACAAACAAACAAAAAAAAACAAACAAATAAATAAACAATACACGAAAAACATGAAATCAATGAAAAACAAAACAAGGTATCGGTGATAAATTTAATTGCCACTTGGTTTGGTGTGGCCAAAATTCAAGCTTTCAAAACGATGCGGACGTTACGAGCTTTGCGGCCATTACGAGCTTTATCCAGATTTCAAGGAATGCGGGTAAACAAAATATATTTGTAAATGAAATGAAAAAAAACACACACACGCACACACACATTTTATTCCAAAAAAAATGAAAATGTTCTTCACACGCACAAATTCACCAATTTCGATGATATATTCGAATCACCACATGCTTGCATGTTTTAAATTTATTCATTTTTTTCGATTCATTCTTGCTTTCATTTCAAACAATTTTCTTGGTTTTTTTAATTCAAAAAAAAACGAAAAATTTCAATTTGCATGTATTCGAATGCCTGTTGTCAATGTAATTGCATGTGTATTTCATTGATTTTTTTTCATTTTTCTTGTTTTTCAAAATCAATTCAAACTTGATTCTAATTCTGATTTTTTTTGTCGTTGGGTGGTGGGAAAAAAGGTGGTTGTCAACGCATTGATACAGGCAATACCAGCCATTTTCAATGTATTGTTAGTTTGTCTCATATTTTGGCTTATATTCTCCATAATGGGTGTACAATTGTTTCTGGGAAAATTCTATCAATGTATTGATGCTGAAACAAAAATGAAACTAAACGCAAGTTATGTACCAAACAAAGAAGCATGTATGGCTCGTAATCATACCATTTGGTATAATCCACCGATTAATTTTGATAATGTTCCTAATGCCTATCTTGCATTGTTTCAAGTGGTATGTGTTTAAAAAAAAAATCAAACAAAAAAAATTGAAACTGATCTTCTTCTTCTTCTTTTTTTTAGGCCACATTCAAAGGTTGGCTTGATATAATGAACAATGCCATTGATTCGAAACAAGATCCAGATGAACAGCCAGAAAAAGAAGTGAATCTTTATATGTATCTGTATTTTGTATTCTTCATCATTTTTGGTTCATTTTTCACTTTGAATCTATTTATTGGTGTGATTATCGATAATTTTAATGAACAGAAAAAGAAAGCCGGTGGTTCTTTGGAAATGTTCATGACTGAAGATCAGAAAAAATATTATAATGCAATGAAAAAAATGGGCTCAAAAAAACCAATGAAAGCAATACCAAGACCAAGAGTATGTATCCATTCAATATGATTGATTTTGATTTTTTTTTATTTAAATTTTCTATCAATTTTCATAGTTTAAATTACAAGCAATTGTATTCGATGTGATAACGAATAAAAAATTCGATATGATCATCATGTTATTTATAGCATTGAATATGGTGGTCATGTCATTGGATGAATATAGACAAAGTGTGATTTATTCAACAATTTTGGAAAGATTAAATCTATTTTTCATTGCCATCTTTACTACTGAATGTTTATTGAAAATTTTTGCATTACGATGGCATTATTTTAAAGAACCATGGAATATATTCGATTTTGTTGTCGTTATTCTATCAATATTGGGTGTATTATTACGTGATATAATAGCCAAATATATTGTATCGCCAACATTATTACGTGTAGTACGTGTTGTTAAAGTTGGCCGTGTATTACGTTTAGTAAAAGGTGCACGTGGTATACGTACATTATTGTTTGCATTGGCCATGTCATTGCCAGCATTATTCAATATTTGTCTATTACTTTTTTTAGTAATATTCATCTATGCAATATTTGGAATGTCATTCTTTATGAATGTTAAACAACGTTATGGTATTGATGAAACATTTAATTTTAGTACATTTTTTCGTTCATTTATATTATTGTTTCAAATGTCAACATCGGCCGGTTGGGATAATGTATTAGCAGCCATTATGGATGAAAATGATTGTACACCAACAACCGGACCGGATGCAGAAGGTGATTGTGGTAATCGTGGTATTGCAATCGCTTTTTTAGTTTCATATTTAATTATATCATTTCTCATCATAATCAATATGTATATTGCTGTTATATTGGAAAATTATTCACAAGCAGCTGAAGATGTACATGAAGGCTTGACTGATGATGATTATGATATGTATTATGAAATATGGCAAAAATTTGATCCAAAAGGCACACAATTTATTAAATATTCACAATTATCGGATTTTGTACATGCATTGGAAGAACCATTACAGATACCGAAACCGAATAAATTTAAATTAATATCAATGGACATACCGATTTGTGTTGGCGATATGTGTTATTGTGTGGACATTTTGGATGCATTGACCAAGGATTTTTTTGCCCGTAAAGGACATGTTATTGAAGAAACGGCTGAATTGGCCGAAGTAGCACCGGTCAAATTGGGTCAATTTGAACATATCAGTAGTACATTATGGAGACAACGTGAAGAATATTGTTCTAGTGTCATAAAAAAAGTATGGAATGAATATAGACAACGGAAATTTGAACAGCAACAACAAAAATTGAATACAATCACTGAAGAAGAAATGATTGAACAATAACAAATTATCGCCTTTTTTTCTTGTCGATCAAATCATCATCATCATCTATTTTTTTCCCCATACAAACACAAACACACACACTTGACACACAACAAAAAAAAAGATTTATCAATCTGTGCCTATGATTTGTGTGAAAAAAAAATCAGTATGAATGACCACCAGAGAAATGATTCATATCATAATTTGAGAATTGAAAAATGAAAAAAAAAATGTTTTAATGTAAATCGAAATTCTTCATATTTTGCATCGATTCTTCATTCTCACACACACACACACATCGAATATAAACTCAGAAATACAACACGTTTCTCTCTCTCTCGCTCTCGATTTTTTTTTTGTGTTGTTGCATTGTAATTTGAATTGATGAATTGTGATATTTTTTCTTGTTGAAACATGACAACAAAAAAACAACAAATTTTTTTTTCTCCCGGCTATATCAATCAAACTTTGTTTTCTCTTTGTTTTTAAAATTTCACTCACAGTCAACAAAAAAAAAAAATCTTGTATGATTGATTTCCAATTTTCGATTTAGATTCCTATTTAGTTTACCACCACCACCACCACACCGCGCTCACTTGATTGTATTTATTTATTTATTTATTTTTTATTATTAAAAAAAAACGATTTAAATATTTAAATTCTTCTTTGCTATTTGATGGCTGACAAAAATGACAGAATGGAATGAAAAAAAAAAATCAAATCAATAGATATTGCTAGCCAATTCGGTGGCCATATTTCTGATGAAATTATCATATGAAATGTAGAATATAAAAAATGTGGAAAACATTATAAAATTGATGGCCGATATGATCAATATGCAAATGTTATTCAATCTGTTCAGACGTTTGTAGCCACATAATTTTTGCCGTTGATATATTGTTTGTAATTCCGGTTTGGTGCGTACAAATAATTCGATCCACGTTAATGGTATGGACATTGATATATAGAATATTGATAATAGATAGAATAATATTTGATTATAATTGACAATAATGGCCAATAAACAGATAATATGATTGCCAATTAAAAGAAATCGATCTATTAATGACCGGATATAATTACGTCTTTGTTTATTAACATAATAATGTTGTTGATGATGATAATTATGAGGATTGATTGTTTCGATTGTACATTTACGACACAAATGACGATCATCACAAACATCTGTTAAGAAGAATATCGTACGCCATGTATGTCCAACAATGGTTGAATCAAAATTTGATCGATTTTGGCCAGTTTTTTTCAACGTTTTTTTCATCGATTTCAGAATGTTGGCACGTAAATTTATTGTTGCCAATAATGATGATGATGAAGAATTTAATTTCATTGAATTCTGTGTTTCATCACTATTGTGATGATTACTACTACTACTACTACCATGAATTACGTGTTGACGTCCAATATGATTATGGCGTAATATTTCAATTGCTTCATGCCAGAATCTACGATTCCAAATGATGGCGATTCTTATGAATAATGATATGATTATATCGTATAAAAGAAACATGACAGCAACACAGCTAGAAATCCATACTGGTCCCAATATGAATGTCGGTATGATTTGATCATCAAACGATTCAATCGGTACTGGTAATAATGATTCAATCGATGCACGTATCAATTCATTGAATGTAGAAATTTGTTGTAGTCGTCGTTGTTTGATGAACATTTTGTTGTTTAAATTAAAAATTCAAATGAAAAATCAAAAAAAAAGAAAGAAAAAACGAGTTTCAACACCATGAAATAATCTCTCTCATAATTTATTATAATTATAACACACATGCGAATTCGAATTATATCAAAAAATAAAATATTCAAATGAACAGCTGTGATGAAATGTGAACAATCAAAAAAAAAAAATAAGATTAAAAAAAACATTGGAATTTATAGATTTAAATTAAATTCAAATTCTCATGACCATTCATTGTTTCAACGATGGTCATGTGATTGGTTATAGTTTATGGTGTTGTTGTCGTTGTTGTTGTTGTTTGTAATGAAGATGACATTGTTATGGTTGAAGATGAAGATGATGGTCGTGGTTTTGAAGCACCGAATAAATTTCTACAAATTCTATGTTTCTTTCTAATGATAACACCACCAGCAATGATATTTTGATTGGTAACCATTACATTGGTTGATGATGATGGATTGAAAAATCGTTGACAATTATTATGATTATGATTATTGTTGTTGTTGTTGTTGTTATTATTATTATTGAATCGATCGTGTTCACCACAATTCGATATTTTCGAAAAATTTATAGATGATGAATGATCCAAAATGTTTGTAGCATCATCAAATATTAGATGACGACGTTTTTCTTTTGTTTTCATTTTCGGTGCCATCAATAATTGTCTTGCATATGTTTTATAACGTGGTGCAACCATTGTAGGCGTTTTGAATATCGGTGATGATGATGATGATGATGATGGTGATTTTCTGGATTTCGGCGACGACATTGATGTCGATTTAATACATAAACTTTGATGATCACGTTGTTTTCCGTTGTTGTGTTCACCATCATCATTTAATGATGACCACATTTCTTTAACCATTTTATTATTAGTCAATTGGTTAGCGGTGGTGGTGGTGGTGGTGGTAAACTGAAGAAAAAGAAAAGAGAAAAAAAATCAAAATTGGTTATACAGAGAGAAAAAAAAACAAAACAAACCAGAATAAAACAAAACCTCGTTATATGGCCGATATATAATTTTGTTCGAAAATGAAATGTTCGATTAAACATTTATATATGAACAGAATTCGATCGTTTTTTTTTCTTTTGATTTGATTTGAGACAGAGAAAAAAAAATGATTCATCGAATTTTTTTTTGTGATTTGATTATCATCACAACATCTAATGATGACGCACTATATTCTATTAGGATTTATCATACACACACACACACACACACACACACACACACAGACAAAACGATAACCACAACAAACAAAAGGAAAGGCAGATTTTCACTAGAACATTCGAAAAGAGAATAAAATTAGAACTCAATAGGTGTCTACTCATTGTACATATATTGGTCATTCATATTTGAATTTGATTATCAATCATCAATGTATCTGTATCTGTGTCTGTGTATGTGTGTAAAATTCAAATGACAAATAAATCATGTGTACGTGTTTTTTTTCCCAATATTTACATCATAGTGATTGATTGATTTGATTTGATTTGGTTCGAAAAATGTTCAAATGAAATCCGATTCGGTCATCGGTGATTAATTCTTTTCTTTTTTCGATACATTTTTTTTCATCATCTTCATCAGTTTTTTTTTCACTTTCAAAAATAAACATTCATTCATTCTGCTGCTCAATGGAAAATCTGACATTTCCAATCATGATTCAGTTTGTGATGTTATTAATCAAAAAAAAAAAACAAATCGCCTGTCCTGCTGCTGCTGATGATCATCATCATCGTCAATGATGTGCAACCACTGGTTGGGTAAGTTTTTTTTCTTTTTCTTTCCATCGTTTGAATTGCTTTTGTTTATTTTCATTTTTTTGTTGTTGTTTCTTTCAATCATCATGATGACGATGAATGAATGAACTAAAACACTAACCCTTTTATATATATAGAGATATGATAATAATTTTTTTTTTTTTTGGCACTGATGATCATGATCATGATTAAGAAGCCGTCAGGGTTATAAACCCTTTTTCATGTAGTTTGTGTGTGTGTCTGAGAGAATTGAGCGAACTCCCGGATAATGATTGTGTCAGGAGCCACCAGTTTTTGTACTGAACACACACACACACACACACACACACACAACAAAAACTGGAATGGAAAAAAAAGAAAAAAAAAAAAGAATTTCAAGCTAAAAATTGATCATCATCATCATCATAAAATGAAAAGTTGACGTGAATTTTATTCATCCATTTTTTTCATTGGAATTCTTTGTTAATTATGATGATGATAATGATTAGAGAGAGAAATAAAAGTTTCCATCAAATGAAAGAATCGATTTTCAAAAATTTCGTGATCAAAATGATTTTTTTTTAAATAGCCCATTTTTTTCATTTAAATTAACATTTCAAAATTTTTTTTCCATTTCATTTTATTTTTTATTTTATTTGTATATGTATGACTCATATGAATGGATCAATATGAATCTTCAATGGTAACAATTTCAATGATACCCACTGTTGTTGTTTTTGTTTATCTATTGTCAAGTACATCAAGATATCAACCATATGTGTGTGTTGAGGGTTCATGTGTGTGTGTGTGTGTGTGTGACAAACAAACACAGGTCACCATGGTCACATAGAGCAAGAGAAAGAGAGAGAGAGGGTTCAATTTAACCGAAAAGCAAAAAAAAAAAAAAAATAAACAAAAGTCTAAAATGAATATAAGGTTTGTGATAATGATCTGATTGAAATATTTACAAACACACACACACACACACACACCAACCCACCAATGTGAAACAGTTATGGAACAAAAAATCTTTTTTGTTTTGTTTTGTTCCAATCCAGAATTTAGATTGGAATTTTCTATATCCAGTAATTGTAAAAAAAAACTTACCATTAAATTATTCGATGATGATGATGGTGATGTTTTTGATTCATCAAACGATAATGATGATGATGCATTCGTTGACATGTTGTTGTGTTGAGATAATCAATTCTTTTGGTGATTCAATTTGAATTTTTTTTTCTATCGGAAAAAAAAAAAAAACACCACGCACACACACACACACACACTGCACAATTCCGGAAATGTGAAGAAATTTTCCGAAATCGATCAAAACGAAAAAAAAAAATCTTTGCCGTAGCGCTACTGCTATTGCTGTTTTTATGAATTTTTTTTTTAAAGTTTTGTTTCAAGTCAATATCACCATCATCATCATCATCATTGTTGTCCAATTTGGTTGATGCCGTAATGTATACTGTGTGTGCGTGTATGTATGTTTTGGTGTGTTTGTATTTAATGTTTTTACGAAAAAGAAAAAGAAAATATCATAACCAGCATCCATTTCATTCATTCATACAGGCAGCCACCACAATCTTTCGTTCGTTTTCTCTTTCTCTCTCTCTCTTTTTTCTCCCTCTATATCTGGAGCCGGTTGGAGTGATGCTTTGCTATGCTACGCTATTTGAAAAAAACGCGGGATAATAACTAACCAATATTTCCTCATTCACTTGAACAACTAGTTCGAATATCATGTTGTCGATGTCGATGTTGATGTTATTATGTGTGTTGATATATGAACCGTGGTCGTTGCCATGTTTAGCCATATTAGCTATGGTTGTATAGATAGTGAATTGGTAGACATTTCATTTTATTTCTTGTCATTTGTCAAATGGCCATTCATTCATAGTAAGTACACACACACACACACATTGCACAGAAACAAATTCAAAAGATTCTAAAATTAGTTATGATGATGATGATGATGATTCACATTCATTTTCACAATTTCACTAGTGATGGTCAAAGGTTATGAAAACAAATGGAGCCGAAAAAAAAGGATTCGAAATGAATGATGATGATTTTGCATAAATGATCATTATGATTATGAGCTACTACTACTACTAGTTGTAGTCTATTTATATTTAATTGTATCCATCATCAATCAATCAATCAATCAGTTTATCACCAGCAACAATAATAAAAAAAACATCCTTTCATTTTCTTCGTAAATAACATGAATGATGATGATGTAAAAAAAAACAACAAGAAATTGAGAGATACCAAAAAAACAACAACAACAAATTGATAACTAAAAAAAAAAATTGATCATTTTCTGGTTCTAGTTATAAATTTATCATATCATATACATTTTCAATTGTTATGTTTGTCATAATCGTAATAAATATTTACTTTGGTTTGGTTTTGATTGTCATCATCTAACTATTAAATAAACAAAAAAATCCAATGTCATTTTTCTCTGTTCGTTTGTGTGTGTGTTTATTATGTATTTGGCACATTTTGTATCAGATATCCCAGTTTTTCCTTCTACTACTACCACTATATATTTTACTAATGATGTCAATTTTTTAGTGAATAAAATTTTTTTTTTTTTAATTATACTTTGTGTGTGTGTTTGTGTGTATTTTCCATTAAAAAAAATTAAGAGAGAAGAGAAAAGTTTGATGATAATATTAATGAAATGGTGTTTTGTTTGTTCATTTTCCAATTATTATTGCTGCTGCTGATGTTGCTATTGTTGTTATTGAGCTATCTATTTCTATGCATCAAATACAATTTTTATCTTTTTTTTTTTGCTTCTTGCTTTCTCTCTCTCTCTCTCATTCTCGTTCTCCTTGTATTTATTTAATGGCAATCTATTCATTTTTTTTTTTTTGATATCTGAAATGATACAATATTTGCATTTGTAATAGCAACAATTGTCATTTTACATATTGAATGCACTATACAACATTTTACATACATATTGATGTATCTATTCTTGAAGAATGATGATGATGATGAATGAAATTATTTTTTTTTTTATAGCGACAATTTTGTTGTTGTTTTTCTGTCTGTTCCCTAGATTTTTTATATATATTTTCTATATTAGCCATATTGGCTTTGTTCAAAGTATTTTCCTTGTTCTTTTTTTTCTGGCTTTACATCATTGGCTATATAGACCAGACAATTGTATATAACTTTGATTCGAGCTACAAACACACACACACACACACACACACACACACACCCACAAACACATCATATTATCATAAACATACAAAAGATAATGTTTGGGGCTAGTAATAGTTTTTTCTTTTTTTTTATGTATTTAAAATGTATCAATTTTGTTTTTTGTTTTTGTCCGATTATCTTGCCATTATTATTTTTATTCTTTATATATTATTTTTATTATGGATAAACAATGATTATCAATCAATCAATCAAACAAACAAACAAGAATCGCTACTACTAAATTTATATACCTTATTCCCCTTTACAATTTTTCAAACTAATCTTTTACTAATAATATAAATAGAATATTTAATATATAAAAATGTGGCACCCAGTACGACGAATAAATATATGATTTCATTTACCATTCTCATTGGTCAGTTTTTTAATTTCGTTGATAATAATTTTCTGTATTTCTTTGAAATGCCGGTGAAAACAAAAACAAAAAATAATAATCTCTGTTAGCCTTACAGATCAATATGGATTTCAAAGAAATATTATGATAAATAGTTGAATGTTGAATGTTTTTATATTAACGAATTTTTACATGAAGAAAAATAGATATACGATTGTTATTTATATAATAAATTATTAACTCCATAATAATAATATTGATGATGATGATGATGATGATGAAATGATTTTGTTTTTTTTTTCTCCTTTTGTTATATTCAATTATTCCTGTTATATATTCATTAACAATTGTCATGAATAATAGAATTTTCTTCTTTCTTTCTGTTTTTTGTTTTTGTTTCTGTTTTTTTTTGGCAGCGTCATACATGCATAACATGACGCACAGAATAATGAATGATAATAATAATGTTTTTTTAATGATTTTCAATTTGAAAAAAAGGTAATACTGATCCTAGATTATATGAGAATATTCTTTAGGATAAAAAAATTCTTCCTAGTCATTATCATCGAAATTATCATATATTTTTTTCGACTTCTAGATCCCATTTTATAGCATAACATTTGTTGATTTGTAATTTGATATATTCAAAACAAAAACAAAAAAAAAACGATTTTTCCACAGACACACACAGGCAACCATATTGAGAAAATCTTAATTTTTTTGTTTTGTTATCCACTTCTTGTATGTTATGCGTGTCTTCTTATCGTTTTTGCTTGTTATGTTTTTTTTTGTTTTTGATTTCGTCATCCTCCTCATCATCATCAACATTATCATGATGGTGATGGTGGTGGCAAAAAATTTTCTGTCGATTCGCTTGGTTGTTGTTGATGATTATCGCATCTTTTCTTCTTTTTTTTTTGCTGGTTATTGTTTAATCATTTTTTTTTGAAATGAACTCTATGGAAATTTCTTTAATTGTCATCGTCAGCACAAATTTTTCAATACATTTTTTTTACTATTTTGTTTTGAAAGTTGATATACAGTCTAGTGTGTGTGTGTGTTTGGGTACGACGACCCGATCATCATCATCATTGGTGATCACACAAAAACCAAATCTCTATTTCAGACATTAAAAGTTTCATCCAAAAGTGTTTTATTACTTCTGTTTGGTTTTGTGTTTCATTTACATTCACAATAACCGCAAACCGAATTTGTGTGTGCATATGATGAGAACCACAACGAAAAAATCGATTTTCATTAAAAATTGAAAATTTTTTTTCTTTTTTTTTTGCATTTTTTTAAATTTTAAAATCAAAAAAAAAAAAAAAATTTTCCTTCCTTTGACACTGCTTTTGATTGTCAATTTAGGTATATTGGTTTTTGTTTTGTTGATTTTTTTCAAATGACAACGACAACGACGACCTTTATAATCGTGGTATATTCCATGGCGACCACAACAACAAACAAACAAACAAACAAACAAACGAAAAAAAAACAGTAAAAGTAAATCGATTTTGCATGTTTTAGAAAATCAGAATTTTTTTTCGTTGTTGTTCAGACATCAATATTATTATGAATGTGAAATAAATAAAAAAAAAAATGGAAATTCAACGATTATTTTACAATCATCAATACAGAAAATATGATTTTATATGATGAATCTGCTGCACATACTACCGCCGCCATCACCACCACCACCACCAGATAGGTAGGTGGGGCGATTAGGTTAGATTTGAAAACTGGATACAAAAATAAAAGAGAGAGAGAGAGACAATTACATTATCAACACAATGTGTAACAGAAAGACAAAAGACACATAGATCATCCAAATGTTGAAATTGACATACACGCAATGTCAACTTGCAGGTAGATTTCTGGTAGATCAAAAAAAAAAAAAAATGAACTTATTCATACAATTTGTACAATATTATTCATCATCCTCATCAACAACAACAACAATCAGAGAGAGAGCTTTGGATTTTGTAATTGACAATTCATAGTTTAGTTCATGGTTTGTTCAAGATTATCGATGGCTGGTGTGTGTGTGTGTGTGTGTATGTTTTTTTTTTCGTTTTTCGTTTGTTTTTTTCTTTTGTTCAGTAATGATGTTTGATACATCTACATGGCTTCCATGATTTTGTCTCTCTCTCTCTCTCTCTCTCTCTCTCTCTCTCTCTGTGTGTGTGCTTGTGCTTGTGTCTGCAAATGACTACGGAATTTTCTTTGTTGTTGTTGTTTTTTTTTTGTATTTTGAAAAATTCTTTACGTTATCGATTGGAAAATTGAACAGAATTTATTATTTGAAATGTAAGTAAAAATTTTGTTTTCCAATGTTCGATTAATAATAAAAATATTTCCATCATTTATTTTTCTGTTTGATAATCAACAACAATAACAACAACAAATTGATCAAAAATTTTATCATTATTGCACACCATAAGAATTTCATCGACAAAGAATTTGACAAACAGAAATATTCACCGAATGGTGTTCCCTCCTTCCTCATATACAAAAATTTTTAACGAAAATTTTTTTTTTCAAATGAAAAACTTTAAAAAGTTTTCTGCATACACACACACACACATTACACACAATTCTGTGTGTGTAAAAATTTTTATTTTTCCTAAAAATAAAAAATATCACCAATGGATACCGAAATTCTGTGTGGATTGTAAAATCGACCAGATATATCCTGATAACGCAGATCTATCGATTCACATTTTTTTTGTTGTTGTTGTTGTTGTTGATTCAAACAACAATAAAAATGTTTTATAATTTGAAAGAGAGAGAAGAAAGAAAAAAAAATCGACAATCAACGAATTTTCTTCATTTGTTTCTCCACATGTATGTATGGTTCCATTCTTCTACGAATCAAACATTACTCATTTAGATACGAAACAGAAGAAGACGGCAACGACAACAAAAAATAAAATGAAAATTTTCATCTTTGAATCAACCGACCAAAAAAATCATCAGACAGACACAGACACAGACACACACACACACACATATATACAACTATCGAACCACCACATATAATGAAATTTTTCATCATTCGTGGTTTAATGTGATTTGTCACGCGACAATTTAGGTTTATAGATCTTTAATTTTATTATTATTATTATTATTATTCACTGTTGAAAAACCATCAGAACTGAACCGAAATTGAATGGATTAAAAAAAAATTCGTCAATGAATGAATGAATGAATGTTTCAACAAACAAAAAAAAAGCCAAGAAGCTCAACAAAAACAACAGCAGCAGCAGAAGCATCGGTGAAAATTATCATCATCATGATCATTTGGGTGAATATTGAATCAATCGAAATAATAATTCGACAACAACAGCAACAACCATTGCTAAAGCAAATGGAGAATATTGATAATTTTTTTTTTGTTCTTCATTTCATTTCTTGATGAAAATGTTTTTGAATTTTAAAAATTTATAGAAAATTCATTTCCGGTTTTTTTTCACCATTTCACCATTATCATTATTATTATCATTATCAACGAAATGAAAAGAAAAAGTTTTTTTTCTTGTTTTTGTTGTTGTTGTTGTTTGCCATCAATATAATGTCTATATGGATAGATAGATCGATAGATTGTATGAATGAAATTTTCTTTCCATTAGTTGTAGTTGTTATATATCAAACAACAACAAATGGAATCATTTCTGTTTTGTTTGTTTGCCGTGTGTGTGTGTGTGTGTGTGCGTATATGTGAACGTGTTTAATATGAATTTTCATTTTTTGCTTTGTCTATGGCCCGCCCATCTTTTTTTTCCAACGAATATTGGTTAATCGAATTGTTCCAGGATCGCAGACACAGTTATATAGACACATATGATGATGATGATGATTCTTGTTACATAACATATATTCCATACCATAACATTCATTTCATACTTATCATTGTCTGTGTGTGCATGTATGTGGTAATGGTAAAAATGGTATAAATGGTGGTGGTGTTTCTTTGCGCGAAGATTCTCAAGACATGTGTGTATGTGTATATTCTTAATGAGGTGGTAGAAAAACTAGCGATGGAGAAAAAAAAGGAAATGAAAAAAAAAAGAATGACATATGCCATCCATTCATAATGATCATCGGTCGGGTTATAAAACCGGGTAAAATTCAATAAAAAGGCGTGGCCATTATAGCCTTGCCCCTTTTTTATTTTTATTTTGATCTAAAATTTTTTGGTTCCAAAATGAATGAATACATATATATGGTGGTTATTATTATTACCTATTACCTATTGGTAAGAATGATAACTGCAAACAAAAAAATTCTAAATTTTCATTTTCGAATGATGATCATAACAGGAAGTACGACGTTATCTTCAATTTTTTTTAAAAAAAAAACGTAATTAAACATAGAAAAAAATATATTATGTCTACTATGTATCTGTGTGTGTGTGTGTGTGTTTGTGTAAATGGTCATATATTGATTGAATGAAATATTCAACATTTATCCATCATACATCAAACGATAACAGAATCATCATCATTGTCAAATTGTATGTATATCTCATTTTTTTTTGGCCTTCAATTCAATCAATGGTTTTCGTTTTGTTTTGTTTTCCACAACATAATATAAAATGGTCAAGATATCATCATTTTTAATCTATCATGAGATGATAGAAAAAAAAAGAAGAAAGAATCGATCACATGATTGATTTAGTTTAGTTTTGTTTTTTTAGTTTTTTATTTATTGTTTTCATTTCATTCACTTACAAAGATGAATGGTGTGATAAACACACACACACGCATGCACACACCCATTATCATTATCGATTCTATTCTCTTTTTTTTTTTTTTTTGTTTGTTCCGACCCTTTTTCCATTTCCATCTTTGATGATTTTTTTTTGAATTTTTAAAATAAATTAAAAAATTTGTTTATTTTAGGTAAATTGATTGATATTTATCTAATAGAAAAAACGACACAATAATTGACAATGCAAATTTATCGTTGGTGTATGGTGGTCGTCTTCGTCTTCGTAAATTTTATTTAATCAAATTATACGCACACACGCACGAACTCACGCACGCACGCACTTACACCTGTAGATGATGATATAAAAAGTGTTGAATCCAACATTTATTTGGATCATTTTTCATTTTCTAGATTTTCGTATTGGTTAAACTGTTTCTGTTGTTGAAGCAGAAAGATTCATTCATAACTAATTATATCCAATCACATCATTTGGTGTGTGTGTGTGTGTGTGTGTGTGTGTGTGTGTGTTTGATGAACCAAATCGAATGATGAATGTGGAGAATGCATCCATTGCATTCAACAATGGTATTTATTTATGTTTGTCGGTATGTTTCATTCTAAATCCAATCCTAATCTTAAAATCATTTTTTTTTTGTAGATCAAGTGCAATGAATTACCGAACAAATTACAACACACACACACATATACATCAATTATCTAGGGAGAAAAATAAATAAAAACTCTAATTGTGACCGTGTGTGTGTGTGTTCGTTTTGTTCATTATCATATTTGATTATCTGATCTGATGAGTTTTTATTATTATTATTATCCAATTCTTATTTTTCTTAATATTTCATTTTAGGACATTCTGGATCTCAACGTTTCATGAGAATAATTGGATTGAATGGTGTTGGTGTATACAGGGTAAACAGAACGACAAAACCTGTTCGTGTGTTTGCCAAAGGTTTATATTTTGTTTTTCTTAACTACAATTAAACAAAATAATCAATATTCATATCTGAATGGCCAATCTTTCTGGTCTTTTGCATTTTGTATTTTTCACTTGATCTTTTTTTTTTAATTAGTCCACATTTTTTTTGTTGTGCTTTTTGTTTGTTTTATTTATATTTTTTTCCCTTTGATTAACAAAAATCATTCATTCATTTTCAATGAATCGACAAAGGTTTGTATCCATCATTTTCAAATAGTTTTTTTTGTGTGCATGGTAGCCGGTAATTTTGACGATTTTTTTTTTCTTCAATTCATCAACAGGCAACAGAAAACAAAAAGGAAAGGAAAAAAAATTTTCAGGCCCCCATAGTTTCTGTCTCATGTCACAAGATTGAAGAATGATGATGATGATGATGATGATCACAACATTTTTTTTGTGTCTCGTTTGTTGTTGTTGTTGTTGTTTTCTCTCTCACTCTCTGATAATTTCATTTTGAAATTTAAATCTCGTATTAGTCACGTTATTTGTGTATTTTTTTTTATTCATTCATTCATTTAGTTGAATTTTGATCATCATAATTATGAATGATGATGATGAATTGTGAAAAAATTCCAACCAAAAAAATAGAATCAGAGAGAGAAAAAAACACACACAAATCAAATGAGCATGTATCATGTGTTTGGTTCATCATCATTTCACTTCAGTTTCAAAACAAAAAAAATTCTTGTGCGTGTGACAGCGGCTATTGGATGTGATTTTTTTTTTAATTTATGAAACAAAAATAAAAAAAAATCTGAAAACATTCAACGGAAAAAAAATTTTTCAATCATCATGTCAACAATAATTGGGTCCATTTGGGTAAGTTGTTTTTTTTTTTTTTGATTTGATTTGTCCTAAAGTTATCATCAGACCAAAAAAAAAAAAAAAAATGGAACGATATGGCGACACATATGCTTCAGCAAAAAGTGAAAAGTGGACAGGGTGGTCAATGGAAAAAAAAATCATCAACACATGTAAATCACAATATTTATTGATTGGATAAATGAGAAAAATAAAATAAAATAAAATTTTTTTTTGTGCAAAATAAAATCAAAAATGAATTTTATGTATAATGAATAATGCAATGGAATGGAAAACCATTTCTTAAAAATCACCTTCATCTTTATAACGGAATATTCTTTGATGGCGATTAAAATATTGTGATAAATGAAAATAAGACATTCTTGGATCAAAACGAAATTGATGGCCAAATTTTTCATGATATTCTCTATATTCTGGATGAAATCCATTGTGGCCATTATATTTTGATGAATATAATGGTTTAGGATTTTTCACAAATTCAATATGAATATTTCTATATTCAATTCGTCGATCACTATGATCAGGTAATTTTGTTTCATTTTGTTCACCATCATAATCATCATCACCACCGGTATGGATGGTGTTGATGAAATTGGAATCATTTTTATCCACCAAAATTGATTCAATTTGATCATTTTTTATTGTTGATTGGATAATAATATTCGGATCATTATTTTGATCATTATTGGACACAATTTCATCGTCATCATCATCAACATCAATCGATGATAACGATTCAAAATTACAATCGTCATCAATGGACATGTTTTCAATGTCATTATTGTTTTCATCAATAATACAATAATCTTTAATCAATTCTGGTGATGATGATGATGATGAATGATCAATTTTATTCTGTTTCAATTCATCATTCATCGACACTTCTTCGATCATAGTAGTAATGGTTTCATTGTTCGGTATCATCAATGATAAATGGTCATCTTTCGTCAGGACTGATTCATCATCGTTATCACCGTTATTATTGTTATCTTGATTTTTCGTTGTTGTTGTTGTTGTTGATAAAATATCATCGAGAATTCGTTTCGTTCGTCGTGTCAAAATTGTTGGTTGTGGAAATGATCTTTTAACATATTTTCGCCGTTTATTTGGAACATTTGTTGTCGTTGCCGTTGTTGTTGTTGAATACACGTTATTATTGATTTCATCGATATATTTTTGTTTGAATACCAAAAGATGATCATTGTTTTTTATAAAACATTTCAACATTGGTTCGATTGTATCACTAATTGTTTTTTTTTTGGGGGGGGAGGAAGAGGAACATGAATTAATAAATGGATGGAACAAAAAAAAAATTTTTTTTGTTGTCTTTCATCAATATACTAACATTATCCTATCCAATGTGTTCAATGATGCATTGGTATCGAACATGGCGTTGGTCATCAGCAATCTTTCTGAAATCGTACAAATTTCCAATCTGATTATGGCTAAATTATCACCGGTTGATTTATAAATTTTTTTTAATGATCCTATTATCATTCTTAATGAACTAGTATCGATTTCCATTGATGATGGTGATAAATTAGCTGCTAATTATAAAACGATTAGTAAAGGTTATGTAAAATTAATGAGAGGGTGTAATGGTTCATTTTGTTTCATTCTGTTTTTAGCAACACATACATGATTGATTTGAAATTTCCAATGTATTATGATCATTATGATGATTGTCTGTGGATACAACACAATGGTTATCGGGCCAATGATTACATGTTGATGATTGTTCCATTTTTATTTGTCATCGATATCGATTCTATTCACGATTTGAACATTTACGATTGAAAAAAAAAATTTGGCTACAATTTTTTAGCATATACGTACACATCAAATAAACCAAAAAAAAAAAAATCACAAATAAAACTTGTTGCGCAAGTGCCAATTGAAAATTCTCGAAATATGAGAAAGAAAATTCGAAAAAAAAAATTTTAATAAACACGTGTATAGGTCACATGAATTCCATGAAAAAACAACGAAAACGGCATCACTATCATTTATGAAAAACAACAGAAATTTTCAATATTTATTTCCACGACAAACGATGAATTGATTAATATTTTTTTTTTTCGTAATTTTCAAATAAACAAGAGTCGCTACATAACACAACCGACGGCATCTAATACAGCCACCCACCCACACACACACACACACACAAAATGGATTCTTCCAAATTTCACAATATTGTTGAACAAAATGTTTTCTGTTTTTTTTTTTTTTTTTTTTTTTTTTTTTTTTTTTTTTTTTTTGGTTTGGTTTGGTTTGCTTTTGCTTTTGTGTGTGTTCAATTGATCTGTTGCATCATAATGATCATCGAATTGCATCTCAATAATTATTTAAAAAATGATCATCATCATTATTCGAATTTGTTTTCTACCAATTCATTTGAATTAATGAATGAATGAATATTTGCCAATTGTTCCACATAATATTACCACACACAAATTCGATGACATTTCCTATATATAGACAAAAAAAAGTGGTTGTTATGTGGTTGTTGTTGTTGTTGTTTGAATGAAATGAAATTCGTCGTATTTTTTTTTTTTTTTTGCAAAATGTCAAAAGAAAAGACAACAAATCACTATGGTAGATTCGAAAGATTAGATTTGAGATATGAAACATTTTTTTCTTTATATAAACAAAATGATTTTATTTGAAAAAAATTGACCGGAAATTTAGGTTTTAAACCCATTAAACATATTAATATGCCCCATTCAGTGTTAACCATTACCATGAATTTGAAAAGAAAATTTTTGTTTTTTATCAATAATAATCATCCAATGTATAGATAATTTTATCATTATTATGAACATTATTTAATTGTTGTTGTTGTTGTTGTTGTTGATTATTACTGGCAATATAATATGTAACATGATCATGATCAGATGCCGATACATCTATTGATGGAATTGTTTGCGTAATTATAGCGTTGATCAGATTATTATCCATAGGATTTTGTTGTTGTTGATCATAAAATGATGATGATGATGATGTTGAATCTGCTATTCGATTTTTCAATGATGATGATGATGATGATTCATGAATCGTCGAATATGTATATTGTACATCAGGAGTTTTGAATGTTACTTTTGTTGATGCTAATGTTGGTGATATTCGATTATTATTAGGCGAATAGTTCGAACTACGGCCAGAAGATGGCATGATCTTTTTCGTTGTATTTCGTTTATTGTTACGTTTTTTTGAATATTCATATTGATGATGATGATGATGATAATGTGGATTATTATTATTATTATGATGATGATATGTTGATTTCTTATTATTATCTGCATTATAGCCCATAATTTTGGCCCAATATTTAAGAACGTTTTCCGTTTCCTGATACATTGAATGATGTTGATGATGATGATGATGATTATCATTACCACTATTACGTGCATGTATTACAGCTGTTGATTGTTCACGTATATTTCGAATCTGTTGTTGTTGTTGTTGTTGTTGTATGGAATCATTTTGACCATTCATTGTTACATCAACCGCTGTATTCAATTTCTCCAATGACCACATTGTATCAATTGGTTTACAAGCACATTCTGTATGATTAATAAATGTTAATTGTTCAATATTCTGATTACGACGTATCATCATCGTTGATGATGATGATTGTGGTACACCAATAACGAAAAAATATAGCGTCACTTTTTCCACACGTGATGGTTCACATGAATGTGTTGCATGTGGACAACAACCAGTAAGATCTGAACAACGATATAATAATGTTGCACGTGGTAAATAAATTTTTTTACTATCATTCAAATAGATTAATTCTGCACGTGGTTTGGAACATTGTGCCTCTTCATTGATACGTATACCATGTTCATATGCTTTTTGTGCCAATGTACGCATCATATTCATTTGACGACGATAATTTAAATGATGATGATAATGTGATGATGATGATGATGATGATGACATATGTTGACCAATATTCATATCGATTAATGATGATAATAGAATTATTATTATGGCTGAAATCATTTTTCTTGATGATGATGATGATGATGATGAGCTGGACATTTTCATTTTAATATGAATTTAATTTTTCAATCTATCTAAACGACAACAGCAAGAGCAAAACAAAATCATGAAAAAAATCATTCACGCACATTGAATATCGTCCAATATTGTTGTTGTTATATGTATTGATGACACTATGATCTGATGATCTAGACTTCCTTTGATCAAATCAATTTTTTTTGTCGTTTTAAACTATACAATAAAAATATAAATTGATGGCTTCATAATAATGGAAATGAAAATGAAGATCATGTCGACAATATTTTTAGCCATGTGAATTTTCAAGGAAGAACAGCCAGAAAAAAAAAATTTGTTATTATTACCCATATACATGCCATTGCACTGTGGTTTTTATATCGATAGCTTTTTTTTTGGACGGTAATATTCAATATATATGGGAAAAAAACCTCTCAGGAATCAAGATAGAAAAAAAAGAGAAGAAGCCAATGTGAATCCATCGTGAAAGAAAGAGAGAGAGAGAGAGAGAAAGAAGACATTGCCATCGAACATGGAATGTTTTAACATCATCAACATCATCATTATTTCATTCATTGGTTGGGTTTTCTGATTTCACCAAATCGATTGGGCCATTGACTGACACACAATTGTCGTACATGCATACATACACACACACACACACACACACACACACACACACAGATGTAATATAATCAACTAGATCGACAATGATGATTATATCATCGACAAGGTAATCAAAAAAAAGAAAAAAAACCAGGCAAGCCAAAAAAAAGTTTGATTACCTCATCATTATCGAATCGAATGAATATTTTCAAAATGTTTTTAGAATTCAAATCAAACAACGAATACTCCACGATTTTTCTTTGTACTCCTACGAATAATTTTTTTTCTCTCTTTCAAGTTCAAAGTTTTTGGTTTCTGGTTTCGTTGATGATGATGATGCTGATTTGATCAATAATCGTGATGATCATGATGATGATGAAAAAACGAATTTCAGCCACCGAAACATGGTATGTTTTTTTTTGTTTGACAATAAAATTTAACCTGTACATTTTTTGAACTAATTTGCATATTTTCATTAATCAATCAATCGATTTATGAAAAAAAAAATTTTCAATTTGATTTAAAAAAAATACAAACATTGTTTATGAATAGATCCAAGATGTAGTTGTATCGAATTGTGAATCTTGTTTTTTTTAATTTTGATCCTCATTGACCTTTGAAAGTGTTAGACGATGATTCTTTAAAAAAAAGCTGAATATTGAGAACAAGAAAAATTTTGTTGATCAAGTTGTTTTTATTTATTCGATGATATCATATGTCCAAACAAACAAACAAATAAACAAGCAGACACCGGTTACAAACAGATCTGGCTGGCTAAATTAAATTAATCTTAGATCAATTGATTAGATAATTGGCTGAATTATTATGGTTTGAAAATCGGCTTTTTTCACGGCTATCCAAATAGGAAAAACCTAAAAGTGAAGCAAAAGAAATGAAGAAAACGAAAAACCGGTCAAGCGGTGGTGGTTATTTACTTCAGTCAGAAATGTGGCGATTATTTTCGAAGATAAATTCACGATTATAATCCTGATGATGATGATGATTACCCGAAACTGTATCGAAACACACGCCCAATAATCAACAGACACTTATCGAGGTGTTGAAATTTTTTTTTATCAGGAAATTCGAATGATAGCAAAAAAAACATTATTGATTAACCTGAATGGAAACATTTAAATGTCATGTTTTCGAATTAAATTATCATTATCGTCGCGATTAGCTCATGACCAATGTTATAATGATGATGATGATGATAATGGAATTTCCATTTTTTTCAAATTACAACATCGATATCATTACAAAAAACGACAACAACAATAATGACCGTGATCAAAATCAAAAAAAAAAACTTCCGCAATTATAAACTTATCGATAGAGTATTCGAATATGAATCATCATCATCATCATTAAATTCAAGACAACAAATCACCGAACTGATGATTGATATATAATAATGATGATGACAAGAGAAAAAAAAATTCTATAGAATTTCATTTGAAAACAGAAAAAGGTTTGATGTCTTTGTTGTTCTTTATTCATCATGATGATAATAATTTTCATACATTCAATAGAAATGTCGAGAATAAATAAGGTTGATTGCCCTCTTATATATGGACCCTATACGAACATACGTATTTGATGGTTATATTTGTGTGTGGATGAATAATTTGAGAAATTCCCACATATTTACAAACATTTACGTTAGGTAAGTAGTTGATATTTCAATTTTTTGTTCTTTCTCATTCACTTTAACAAAAACTTCCGTAATCATTTTTTTTTCTCTCATCCACTTTTAAAATGTGATACTTGTTGTTGTGTTTCAACACATAAAAAAAACCAATTCACCACAATATCAATTTTTTATTCAAATTCAACATGTGAATCTTTGGTCTGTATAAGTAAAATGGCATTACTCAATACATAGCTTATTAATGATAACATTGTTTGATTTGTCAAATCAAACATTTCTTTAACATTAAAATAGAATGAATCATGCATTGAACAAATTTGTTCCAAACAATGATATTCACTATCATTAATAATTAATGGACGTATTGATTTATTATTATTATTATTGGTCATTATCATCATCTTATTGGATTGGTTACGCTGTTGTTGTTGTTGTTGTTGATGATGATGATGATGATGATGATAATTATTATTTGAACTTACTGCTAAAGCAATATGTTTCTGTATTTCATGTATAAAATCTTCCATTTCTGTATGCATCGATTGTGATGCCATACAGCTTAACCAAATGTCTAAAAACATTATTATAAATGCTATAGCTGGTGGTAACATTGCCAAAGATGGTTTAATGGATAAATGATCCAATATACAAATACAGGTAGCCATCCGTAAACCACAGGTCAATATTTTCACCAACATTGCTATGGATAAATGGCTATTAATATGGCCAATATTATCACGTAAACGTATCATTTCTTGAAATAATTTGCCATAATTTGAATACAAAGGTAATTGTTCTTTGTAAGCTATTTACATATATATAATATAAAAAAAGAAATATTAATTTTGCATTTCATTGTTTCATTTGCAGAATTACATTGAATTCGTTCATTCACCAAAATGGCTGCATATAAATACATTGTAGCCAATGAAGATATATTTGCTCCAAAAATGGTTCCACCCAACATAAAACCAATTACAATTGCAAATGGTTGTCGTTCAATAATCGATGCAACAATACCAAATGCTGATGAATACATTAAAATGATGATGATAATGAATACATAGATAAATCTATAATATAATAAACGACGATTACCATTACTAGATGAATCAATATTGTTACCATCACCAATGGTCTGTATGATTTCAATAATACGATGTCCAAAAAAAATATTTGTCATTTTTATTGCTGAAAATTCCATCATCATACAAAAATGATAGATTTGTATCAAATAATCCATTGTATTATGGACAGCGGTTCCTTTGAATTGAAAATCAGCTGCATAGCTTGTTTTCGATATATACCATATTATTGTCGATGGTATTAGATAGAATAATTCTTGTATTATGACAAATAATATGATCAGATTTTTTTGCAATTTTTTCACCACATTACGACGAAAATATTCACCCATATATGAATTGCCAAATATTGTTTGAAACAATATTATTCGATATAATCGATGATCATATTTTGCCATTATATGCTCTTTTAAATCCAACGACGACGACGACGATGATGATGATTGTGAATCAAAATAAAGTATCATTCTATCCGAATGACAAAAACAAAAAAAAAATGATCCAGAAAATTGGACATTTTTTTCCAATAATCATCATCGCATGACAATAAATTCAAATCATAGATTGTTTCATTAACTGGCAAAAAAAATTCTATAAATAAATATCGATTGCAAATGAAAAAAAAAATGATTTTTCCCAATAACAATGGAAAAGTTTTCAAAAAAAAAAAAATTTTTCATATCATATGAGAAATTGCACGTAAATATTGAGCTTTAATGATTGTTTTCCAAAGAAAAAAAAAATGAAAAAGAATTCATAACATTCTCATTTTTTTTTCTTTCAAATTTATTTTTCATTTTTTTTTATCTTCAAAAGTCACGTAAGAATTATTTGAATAAGAATAATTTTTAATTAAAAATTTTCTCAATGAACAATTTCGATGATGAACATGATTAGTATTATGGTTTTCGAATAAACAATAAAATGTTTATAAAAGGACTATCAATCAATATGGTGAATATGAAACCAAATACATAGGAATATATTGTATTTGTAAATATTAAACTTAATGTTGATAACCATTGTAAATCTAGTAATGAACGTCTTGAACTGATCAAAGTATTCACTATTAACAAATGTGTTAGATAGACGGAAAAAGTTAATTTTGAAAACAATCGAAATAATGGCCAACGTAGAAAACGTGTGATGATTGAATGGGAATTTTTGATACACAATTCGAATAGAATGATCAATATTGTGGCAAATATGGTTCGATTTAATGGATATAATATGGCTGACCAAAAACGATCATATGGACGGCCATAGAACCATGGTAATGTATCGAATGTACAGAATAGATAACCAAAAACAATTGCTACTAAAGCACAAATGGTCTTTATTCTTGACCATGGATTATGTTTTTGATCTATTCTAGTACATCCATACCAAAAACCAATGAAATAAATGATTGAATGGCTCCATGGTTTGAAATAGATTTGAAAAAATCTACCAAATCCATTGACAGACGTCGAAATTGAATTGAATCCATCGAAATCACTGTATGAATGAATGAAAATGATTGAAAAAAGATCCGTATATATATTGTTGATCTTACCTTAATGATGTTAAAATCAGACCAGGTGGTAACCGGTAAATGAATACATGTAATGAAGTAATCACAATCGATGCCAACACCAGAATTTTGATCCATATCAATCCTTGTTTTGTAGAATTTCTAGTTAAAAACCATAAAGGTAGAATTGAAAGTAATCGTAATTGCATATCGACAGCCAGATACCAGGTATGTGTACCACACTATTTAGTATATGAATCAAAAGAATGCAAAATCATCATCATCAACAATGTATTGATCATCTGAATTTCTTACCATATTTTTCGGATCAATTAAATTTTGCATATAAATCAAACTATGCCACCAGGTTTTCGTACATTTCATTTGAATTTGTTGCATTCGTTTTGTCCATGTTGGACCATTTAACCAAATACCATTAAGTGGTAAAACAAATGATAATAAAATGTAGAAAATTAATTGTGGTGTAAATCGTAGATAACGAAGACCAATATATGAAATGACAATGAATCGTTTTCGTTCTCCATTATGAATCAGTTTCATTGTTGTTGTTGTTGTTGTATAACTGGCTAAAAAACCACCAATAAAAATGAATACATCGACTGGATTGATGAATTGCATTAATGATTGTATAATTGGTGATTTAAGTTTTTCATTTGCAGCGAATATATTCTCTAAAGAATCGATAGATTAATCATAAAATCTACAAAAAAAAAGTCAACTTTGAAGCTTACTGTATGAATTCCAATCTTCATAAACAAACGTATGTGCTGTAATCACCCAAACATTTGACCAGAATCGTAAACCATGAATGAATGATAGATCATTATTATCATCTTTGGTCGATGATGAACGTTTCACTTGAATAAATGAACGAAAATTACGTAAAGGAGAAAAACAAAGCAGTAATCGTTCGAATGAATGTCCATCTAATGTAATTATTGTTGTGTGATTGAACAAGAAATAATTAGAAATATTTCGATAAGCTTATATGAAACTTACTTTTATGAACAGCTAAAAAATCATACAAACCAGCTGCAAATGTAATCGATATGAACAAACCAATCATAAATCTGATGAAATATATTAATTAAAATATGAATATGAATAATGAAAAAAAAAATGGCAATTACATGGCAATCAGCTGTACTGTGTTTGGTTTCAATGGCCATTCTGGTTTTCTATTACAAGATATTTGTCGCAATTTAAAACCAAAAATCTCTATATTATTATGCCATAATTCGTTTGGTTTTGTACATGAATTTGGTAGACAAATTCCTCGTATGATTGATGAATAATAGAAAATCGATGATTCATTAGCCAAATGAGTGTAAATAGTTTTATTCACTATTATTCGATCATCAACATTCGATGGTATGATTCCATTGGTTCGATGATTAACATTATGATTATTAACAAATGGCTGTTTTGTTGGCATTGGCCATTCAAATTCAAGTAAACAATATTCAGGTATGATTGGTGATGATTTTATTTTATCAATACTTAAACATTGATCATAATCACCATAATCAGTTATTGTACCAGATATGAAACCACTTGGCACCAAAGATTGTGACCATGAATTGAATATTTTTGTTGCCCATAATTTACGTTCATGAATCATTTGATTCAAAATGTAGCGAAGATCTTGGCCACATTTTCGATCAATGAAATCACTGTTATTGGAGCTATTTTTTCGTTCGACATTAATTAAATCATTCAAATAATTGGGTAAGAATATTTGTTGAAAATCAATATCGGAAATCTGTAATAATTGATTCCATGAATAATTTGTAGAATTTGCATCGACAACAACACCAACAACAAGCGTTATGATGACTGGCCACAACAATAACACCAACGCTCGGCAATTATATCCGGCCATTTTTATCGATATCTTTATCGTTCATCGCTTATTATATCAGCAAATAAATTTTTTTTTCAAAACTGACCCAAAAAAAATTAAAAACGTCAACTTTCATCAATAACGTGACGAGGAAAAAAAAGAAAACGAAAACGAAAAAAAGAATTCTTTCCAAGAACGAAAATCAAATTATATTATTGAACAGGAAACTATGAATGTGAATTTCAACAACAGTCATGTCAATTCTATTTATAAATTATAATCATTACACAAACCATTAACGTTTTGTTTTCGGTTTTGATCGATTGTGAAAAAAATGGACAATCTTAATGATCGATTTAAAGAAATGTTTGAAATGATTGGCACATCCTTGTCGAATATAATGTTAACATCTGAAGTCACAGTACAAGCAACACCAGCACCATCACCATCATTATCGCCGACACCAACACCACAAACTCAACAACAACAACCTGTAGCACCATCGCCATCATTTTCATCGATACAACAACAACAACAACAACAGCCACAGCAACCGCAACAACAACAACAGCAACCGCAACAGCCAAATTTGATTCAACAACCAAAAAGTATTCGAAGTAATCGTTCAGCAACATCACTTAGATCACGTTCTCGAATGCAATTAATAAATCCACGTACAAAAAGTAAACGTCATCATCATCATCAACATCATCAAACGGAAAAATCGACAAAAAGTCGTCGTACACGTGATACGTTATCGGGTAAAAGTCGTAGTATCAATGTTGTTGCGAATGATGAACAAAATGCCGAAAATAGTAATAATAATACAAATTATTCATTACCATTTGCAAGTGGATTAAATTCGATGGAACAACAATCGGCAACGGTTAATCGTCTTTATAGTTGTGCCGTATTCTTTATTCATTGTATACAACATCGAAAAGTTGCCATTACCAAACCATCTATACGACAAGCGGCATGGATGCCATTTATGCCGATGCCAACAAATAAAAGTTGGAATGAAGGTGGCCTTGCCGGCTTATTGATCGTTCTATCCAATGGTGATATGGATACATTTGTGCAGCTAAAAAATCGACCACCATTCCAAGATCGTTGGATCATTGAAGTGGCCGCTATACAATTACCACAAACATTAGAACTAATCAATCGTATTACATGGATGATAAAATTGGATCCGAAATCAAATTTTCATTGCTGTCAAGATAATGATATATTGATGTGGGTGGATGAAAAAATACTTGATTCCGGTACATTGGATTATATGTGGGGACCAGAATTGATTGATTTCTATCGATTACATATACAATCATCTTCAATACAATTACAACAACAACAACAGCAACATGTCGATGATAATAGTGATAAATCAAAATCATATTGGTGTAGCCTAAGTACAACGACTGGTCGTAAAAGTAGTTTTATCGAATACACTCTAGATTTGGCATTTCAATTCTTGCCACGTAATCCACCACGTACCGATGAAGAAGCAATGTTATTGAGTTCAAATCTATCAGAAAAAGATATTGAACGTTTATATAGTGATTTTCTTGACCATTGTTTTCCATCAATGTCAATGGCATTTCATTCATTTCGTGTTTATATGACAAAATATGGATTTCAATTTGAAGATGAACGTCTCACTCATCTGTTTATGGCATTCAATTACAATTGTAATGGATCCATAACATTTCCAGAATTATTGATGGGCCTTGCATGTATTGATTGTCATTCAATTCATAATGAAGTACGTGCAAAATTTGTAATGCGCTATTATGATGTGAATAAACGAAACTATTTAACACGTGAAGATATCCGTCAAATGCTTATCGTTATACATCCGAAATTGAAACGTGAAGAAATTGATTGTAAATTAGCGGAAACATTGCAAGTAATGGAACCAAATATGTTGGATGTGAATCGAATTTCCTATAAAGCATTTGTTGTTGCTGTTGGTAGTCATCGATTTCGTGGTACATCCAAATTATGTCGTGCTGATCGACCAGTATTCCAGATGATTACAAACATTATATTTACACGCCGTAAAAAACGTAGTGGTCGTGAATTCAAATGGTCATCGGCAATTGAAGAAACATATTCGGGTACATGTTCGAATTGTAAAGAAAAACAAATAACACTTTGTGATCATTTATTACGAATCGACAATAATGGCTATGTTTGTTCACGTAATCATTTGAAACAAATTAATAATCGTCGTGGTGTTGGTGAAACACGGACAAATTATTCATCATCATCGTCAAGTTCAAATCGAAAACGAAAATTTAATTTGAAAAATTTTTTTCGTAAAAGTGATGACAATGATTTTGAAGTATTAAATATTGCTTGGTCATTGATTCGAAAGATAAGAGAATTTGCACCATTGAAAGGTGACGCTAAAAGACCAAATGGATTTATGGCCGACAATTCAAGAGATAGTCAACAATTATATGATTGGTTTACAATGCTAGAGAGACGATTAAGTGAACAATTGGAATCAGAAAATCGTTGTGTTATTGTCAATTCACCTGCATTCATAATTGGTGATATACATGGTAATTTGGATGATCTGCTTACATTGGAACAATGTCTTTGGAAACAATATCCAGCTATTGATGCCAATTTAGTATTCCTTGGTGATTATGTTGATCGTGGTCGTTGGTCAATTGAATGCGTCATTTATTTGATGAGTATGAAAATTTTAATGCCAAACAAAATGACATTATTACGTGGTAATCATGAAGTAAGACCATTACAAGCACATTATTCATATAGAGCTGAATGTTTATCAAAATATGGTGATGAAATTGGTTTGAAAATCTGGGAATCAACTAATCGATTGTTTGATCGATTACCATTATGTGCCATTGTTGATGATGCTATATTCTGTGCACATGGCGGTATACCACGCAATACAATGGAAATTGGTGAAATACAACGTTTGGATAATTATATGCCGGAACCAGAACATTCATTTCCAATTGCATGGGAAATTTTATGGTCAGATCCCATACATCAGCAACAATTTCTTGAATTAGCATGCCTAATGAATGGTGTGGAAGATCCACGTGAAGGATTCTTACCAAATCGTAAACGTGGAACAGCATTCGTATTCAATGAAGATGCAGCCACTAAATTTCTTAAAAATAATGGCCTTACACATATTGTTCGTGCACATGAAGTGCCAACAAATGGATTCTTTTTTCATTTTGATAAAAAATGTGCCACTGTTTTTTCCAGTTCACATTATTGTGGTAATAATAATGAATGTGCCGTTATGTTGGTTGAAGGTGATTCAATTCGTATAATTCGTATCGATACAGCAAATAATCAATCAGCAACAGATTAAAACTATATATGTGAAATTAAAAAAAAACAAAGAAAAAAGAACAAAATAATTGTGTGTGTGTGTTTGAAATTTCATGGTTTCAATGATGATGATGATGATGTCTTAGTAGTAGATGCCGGTGGTTTTTCTGGTGAACTTTGTCTTGAGCTTGATTTTGATGATGATGATGTAGCCGCAGCAGCAGCTGTTGTTTCTTGTGATAATGGATTTAAATTCGGATTTACAATCGTAATTGGAGTTGAAGGATCCAAGCCAATCGATTCACCGATTGTAACTCTAGCCTTTTCAAATGTTGATGATAATTTTTCTTGAATAACGTTGATACACATTGATGTTAATGCAAGACCAAATAGAAAATAGATGAATGCATATAGCAATACATTGAATTGTGTGGGAACAAAATCACCGAAACCGATTGTTGACATTGAAATGAATACAAAATAGAATGCTTGAAATAATGTCCAATTTTCGAATGCCCAAAAAAGTATTGCACCAAGAAATAAATATAACATAAGTATGGCTAATGCCAACGATATAGGCAGATTGAATTCATCATCCATTTCATCGAAATCTAACATTGTTGGCATTGGTGTTTCCGGTGTCATCATAGTTGATGGTGACGTTGGTGATGATGGCGAAATGGTTACCATTGGGATTGGATTTTGTCGATATAATACCGATGATGATGATGATGATGATGCCATCATTGGATTTGTTGTTGATTGCAGATTTGGTTGTGATATTTCTGGTGGTGGTAACATTGTAACACGTCCTGTATTTGAATCAATAAAAAATGGTGGCTGTCGTTGAATTTTATTCAATGTATCCATTATTGCTTGTTGAAATTTTGTTGAACGTGTTGCTTTACGTCCCATATGTCGTACAGATCTTAATGAACGATCATAATAGATACGACGACAAGACATTATTAGATATTTGATTATTTTCGTGAATATTCTACCAAAATCGGCCAATACAATCAATAATAGTGGAATGCCAAAAAATGAATATATCATCGTGGCTGTTTTACCCAATGTTGTCACTGGTGGACTATCACCATAGCCTAAAATAACGAAAAAAAAGATGGAATTTTAATTAAAACTCGTAATTAAAACGTTTTTTTTGTGTGACATTCTGTAATTAGAAAAAAGAAATTAGGTAAACAAAAAAAAACTGCTGAATCTTTAAAATGATGAAATGTGTTAGTTTTTTTATGGTTGAAAACTCGTAAACTACACACACACACACATACAGGAATTTCGAAATAAAATTTTTCTTTTCTTGAATCAGATCCAAATTCAATGTTACGATTGATGATATGCTGTGATGATTTATGACACACACACATACACACAAATTTCTTGTCAAATTCTATAATGTCTGGAAATAATCATCATCAAATTTTAATTCACAGCATGTGAATTAAAATTTTTTTCGTTCAATTTTGAAAATCAAATTGATTGATTGGTTTTACAATTGAGAAATTTGACACCCACACACGTACATATACAACAAGCAAGTGGATATACTTACCGATTGTTGTAAATACAGTCATACTAAAAAATACTGAACCAATAAAATCCCAACGATCGGTTTCATCAAAACGTTCGATTGAATAATTTAAACGTTTTGAACATTGTTCACGTACAATCCAATCAAAACGATCCAATTCATCTTCAACTTTTAGATACCAATATTGATCAATAATTAGTACATATTGGTCATTATAATGTTCATTATCACCATCATCATCATCATGATCATTTGGTAATGGAAAATTTTGTCGATAACGCCATAATTCATCAATTATTTTATCAGTCATTTGATCGATTGGTTCATATAATTGTCGAATAATTGCCTTTGAACAGATTGATTGAGAAATGAAAATTTTCAATAATTTTTTTGTTTTATTATTCACTTACATTCTGTTCTTTTTCATGATTTCCTTCAATCGTTGAAAAAATGGCACCACCAAGACATGCATAAAGAATCAATGCAATCAAAAGTAATACATGTGTAAACCAACTTTCACTTAGCCGTTTGAGCCATACAAATAATCGTACTAATCGTGTATTGGTGCCTTCAAGTACATCATCAAAATTTGGTTTAACCAATAAACGTGTGGCCAATGTTTTTGGATCCACAACAAACATTGATCGTGATGATGGCACATTTCGAAATGAATTCGAAAAACGTGGTGATGACAATGATTGATGACTATTTTTACCGATACCAGATCGATGAAAACGTGGTGGCGCTCTTGGTGTTGTTGTTGATCTTGGTGATGTAATATTAGCCATTTGATTCAATGATGATACAATGATTCAAGAAGATACAAGATTTTCTTCTTATTAGGAAAAAGAATTTGATTCAAAAAAAATAAACAAAACAAATTCACATTACAAGCCAAAAATTGTCACATCATCATCATCAGGATCATCATTACGATTAAAATGAATAAAGAATTTTTGTTTTTATATTAACATTCTTGAATTCTTGAATTCTTCCTGTACGTGATATGATTATTAACGTTGTTGCTAATGAAAAGATGAAGAAGAGAATGTGATTATAAAAATAAAATCTAGAGCAAAACAAACACATGCAGACACATGAAAATAAAAATCATGAACCGGTTCACGAAAAACAAAAAAAAAACAAAAATAATAATAAAAATAAAATTGTCATCAAGAAAAAAAAGAAGAATAAATTTGTGGTTTATCCACACACACACAGGAAGAGATTCTATTCGTGTGTGTGTGTGTATAATTATGAAATTAAAAAGGATTTATAAGATGCAATTGAACAAACCAGAAAAAAAATTTAAAAAAAATCGGTTTAAAGAATTGGCATCACATTCACAATTAACAACAATAAAATACACCACATCCACATACATACCAAATCGTAGCATGATTCTTGTTGTTGTGATGAACATATGGTGAATGAAAAATAAAAATAAAAATTCTATTTTTATATATCAAAGAATCATCTATATCTGTGTTATATTATTCTTGTGAATATTTTTTATGATTGTAAATTCTACTGCATAATGATCATCATCATCATCATCATCGTAAACAGAATGATTTTGAATGAATGACAAGTCTTTAAAGTGATTAAATTGGTGAGAATGGTGGGTGTGTACGTGTTTCTTTGATTGTTGAACAAATAAGAAATGTCTATGATGAAAATGATACAAATGATTTTTCCTCATTTTTATCAGAATCATTTGTTTATAATAAAAACACAATGTATCCAGTTTGAAACGATGATGATGGATCATCAGACGTTTTGTTTTATAAATTTTTTGAAAAAAACTCAAACGTCATTAACATTAATGCAACATATGACATGAGGATCTAAGAAAATGATCAAATGAAAAAAAAATTGTTAGAAAGAAATTAAATCAAATCAGAATCAGAATATATTTACCTCGAAAAAATATTTATGATTTATTATATGAATATGACCGATACTGAAACCAAATTGTTGTTTCGAACTGGTCAAACGTTCATACATTTCTAATGTTTTGATTTTGATACCAATTTGATTCGAACGTTCAAGTGACATTTGCATACGTGGCATATAACGTTTACTACGATGCATCAAACGATTTTGTTCAGCCATTGGAAATAATGTCAATATTATGGTCAATATTTGTACATTGACAAACAGAATGTGTATCATCAATGATTGCATATTCATTGGCCGATATAGGATACGATATGTGGCCATTATATTGATTGGCAGATTACTGATCAATGCAAACAATATAACATTAGCCCATATTGTATGATTACTATTGTGAATCATAGAACAAATATATGTTAATTGTCGACGAAATTGTTGAAAAAGAAATTCATTCAAACCATATTTATTCGGCAATTGTTTTGTTGATATACGAAACATTAGATGATTAAGGAATCGTAATCTTTTCAATAGATATGCCTGTGATATTGTTGCCATATTTAGATAGATGATTGAATTTCTAACAAGAATATGATATACATAGAAATGAATAACTAAATCTATACATACAAATGTTATGAATAGCGTAGAATCACCATCAATCATAAAATGATGGATAAAGCTTCGAACATTAAAGTTCATGACAACAATAAAGCAAATTAAATGCGTAATTATGCTATAATCATGTATGATTAGAACGGAAAGAACCAGAAGAATTTTATGTTCACCCGATATATACGGAATGATTGGCATACGTATACGTTTAAAACGTTTGAAATTGATTTGCAGTTGAAGTTGTTTACAAAGATAGTGTATATTAATTATTTGCCATAGATTTGAATTATGATGATTGATTGATCGTATAAATGACCAAAATGATAATCGATTTGTCCAATGATTATCATCAGTTTGATTACGATGATGATTGAATAGTAAACATGAACGATATAAATCCATATTACGTACGGTAAAATCATAAACCGATGTAAAACCAATTAATCGATAATCATTAAAATAGATAACATATTGACTTTGTATAATATACAATATACCAATGGCAAGAGTCAATGCAGTTACACGACAATTTTCGATTTTATGTTGATAATAATGTAACGTCATATTTGAATGAAGAACATTGCCAAAAATAAGTTTTACAGTTGGATCATATGAACAGGGCCGGCCGAGAAAATCGCGAGGCCTTGTGCAAAAATAGCTTGAAAAGTTGGAGCTGCGAGGCCCTGTGTTGTACAGCGGAAAGGGCGAAGGCAGCGCGAGGCCTTGTGCGGTGCACAGTCTGCACAGGCGCCTCGGCCGGCCCTGCATATGAAGCCAATGTTTCTAATAAACTAATATCTTTGAAACAAATAAATAGATAACCAATGATTCGAATGAATTCAATCAATAAAATGATCATTTCATGTCGATATAACCGCCAATGTTTTTCATTATTATCGTCGATAATTAATTGACGAATTTGATCATAGAAACGTAGTTTGTTCAACATATTTTTTTCGATTTTAGAAACAAATCTGGTCAGGAATTTCTTTTTTTTTTTTTTGGTAGAATACAGATCATCATCAGATGAAAAAATGGTTGTAATAAAATGATTCTCTTTTTTTTATATGAACGAATCATATAGAAAAATGAAATTTCAATTTCTCTCCATTCTATTTTTTTGTTTGTTTGTGCTGTAATCAACTTGTAATCATTAGTGAAAATTGAATATACCAGCCCGAGAACAGGCGCTTCGCGCCTGTCCTGGTCTGGCCCTGCGGGGCTGACTCCTTGACGGTCAATATAACTGGATACCCGCAGGGGTGGCGGCTGCGCCGCCCCCCTGCTTGGTATCCAGTCAAAGGTATCAATCCTTGACGGTCAATATAGCTGGATACCCGCAGGTGTGGCGGCTGCGCCGCCCCCCTGCTTGGTACCCAGCCAAAGGTGTCAATTTTAACGCTTCGTGCCTGACGGTGGGTTTCTATGCACGGCGTGTTGCTTCCGGCCTTCGGTTTGGTACCGCAGGGTCAGCCATCACTTGTGCATTGCATTAATTATTATTTTATCGAAAGATTTTCCTTAAAACATTAATTAATTGTCAGAGCAAAAGCCAATACGACAGGAAATCGTCCACGAACCAATTTAAATGGTAGCTTAAGATCTCGATCGTTTTGCTGCAAAATGAATCATAGCCTCCTTGTCAATATTCGAGCTTCAATGCTGCGTCTATTTACAAATAAACGCGTGCCATTGAGCAAACCACTTTGTGGTTCAATATTGCGACTGAACATGATAATCGATCCAATGTTTAATCCAAGTTTGTGTCTATAGATCCTATAGGATAACCTTGTGGGTTCATCGCATGAAGACACTCAACATTGAATCGTCAACCGCTGTGGCTTTCTGTAATATCGTAAATGCTCCATTTTCTTTATTTTAAATGAAAAAAGTTATGAAAAAAGTTATCAGGTATTTTAGGTATAATCAGGTTAAATAACCGAAATAACTTACCAAACGATGAGTAGATCATAGATCACGGGAACAAAAACACAGAAAAAAATCATTCCAATGAATGCAGTCTTCAGGCAAGATTTTATCATCAAATACACACTCACACAGGCACACAAAATGAAAATCACGTGCCACATGTATTATCACAATAATCAATTCGAAAAATTCGAATTCGAACTCTTTCTATGTACTATTGAATGACTGCACCATCTATTGGATGCAAAATCTGCAGCAAAGTGTGCTGAGCTAGAACAATGAAAAAAAGCTTTGTCAAAGCTACATACCACAGAATGCGTTTCTTTGGAAGCGACTTCTACTTCTGAGCTGGACGAACTGTTCAGCGGCATTCAAAAGTTTTCCCGCATGCTCAGACACACACACACAACACACACTGAGTAGCTTATACTAAATAGTTATGTTTGTACTGAAAATAAGTAGGAATGTCCAGCTCGGCTTCCCCGCATCAAATGCCAAGTTAATACACAGTGCCAGTACACAGTGCAAGCACTTGGCGAGTGTAAAAGTTGCAGTTACCGACAAACAAGCGTCATAGAATAGTAGATTTTAATATGTAAACTTTCGTTTGGTGAATATACTACTTACCTGAACAAAATTTATCGATTCGTGGTTCGATTTTTGAAAAACAAACAATAGAAAAAAAATTTTTGAAAAATATTGAAAATTCGCCTCCATCTTCTCCTTAGAATATTGATTTTGATTTCCAGAGAAGAAGAGAGAAACAAAAATTGCAAATTTGAATTTTGCTTTTTTTTAAAAAAAAATACATTAAGAAGTCAATGATGATGATGATTTTCATAATCGATTGTTAATACAATCGATTATGACGGACGATCATTTATCATTGTTATTCAATAATGGATATGCAATTTCGGTATTGATACCACAACGATTAAAACCTCGTGCTAAACGAAAATAACCATGTTGTTCACCCCATGATTTGCCCCAACTATTTTTAATAATCCATGCATCCGGTGTATAACCGACCAACAGAACGGCATGATTAATTTGTTCTGGACACGAACTATCGTTAAATATACCGGAACGATAATTTTTCGTTGAAATTGGATCAGCATTAATTGCCGTATATAATGGACCAAATGCAACCAAAGCACGTTGAATATCATCATCATTCAATTGTTCAGTTTGAAATGATCGTGTATAACGTTGACGACTTCGTAAACAATAATTATCAATTTCGGCTATTACTGGATCAAAATATGGAAAACAAAATGAATCTCTTGCTCTGTATGGTTCATATTGTTCAGATGTTAAGCCATTATCTTTTACATAGTTAAATGCCTGATATGATGTACCACCTTGACAACCAGATCTAGGACCACTTGCACAATCAACCATTTGTTGTTCACTTAAATCAAATTGTTGATTCGTGGTACGATTTTTTATTAGATATGCAGATTCAATCGATCCAGCAGTGGCAAATGTCCAACAGCTACCACATTGGCCTTGATTTTTAGCTGGTGTTACCGCTTGATGATCACGCCAATCAAATGAATCGGGTAATGATCGCAGCGATGGTTGACATTGTTGATCATTGCCAGTCAAACGTTTTTCACGTCGTTTAGATGATGATGATGATGATTGACTTTCATTAGCAGGTGGTGGTGGTGGTGGCAATACGCCCAACATTCCACGAACATATGTATCGCTCTGAAATAAAGGGGAAAAATTTTTTATCAACAATCAAAAGAAAAGCTAATATAGAATACCTTATCGGATAATGATGTAAATCCATATCTAATTCGATTTTTTTTGTTCATATTGGTCGAATTTCTTCCAGCCAATTTTGTTTGATTATCATTTTGTTGCTGTCTACAATAATCAATCATTTGCCTCATTGAATTGAATAGATTCATAATACTTTCGATTGAAATGGAATTTTGTGAAAATGTTTTCTATAAATAAATTGAAAAAAAAAATTTGTTTCCGGTTTCAAATCAACAAAAAAAAAACAACGAACTTACATAATACGATTCAACGATTGAACCAAAATTCATGTTACCATCAAAAATATTCAATTCATTCGTTGATGATGATGATGAATTATTCGAATCATCATCTGGTAGTTGTGATTCAAAACAATCATTAATCGTATCCATTGATAGATTATTGGGTAGATTATCAATCAATTCACCCAATGATTTATTCATTTGTAATACATTTATTAGCGTATCAATCATATTATTACCACCATTATTGTTATCATCGCAATGGATCAACAACAATTGATGGATTGATAAAAATTTTAGCAAAAAAATCATCAACATAATAAAACGATCCATGATCGATTGCCACTGAACAATCGATTTCTGATTCTCTACATACACACACACACTTATATATGTTCGAAATTCTAACGATTGACGGAATACCATACACACACACACACAACAGATGGTTGTGTCGACCAAAAACCACCTGTGTGTGAATTTGAAATGCAAAGAAATTTTTTTTTTGTTTTAAATTCCAACAGATTTTGTTTTTTTTAATCATGACTGACATGAATTGAATTTAACAAATTACAACAAATCACATAGCGAAAAAAAAGGATCTACAAAATAAAAAATTGTTTTCTCTCTGTGTGTGTGTGTTTGGAAAAAACATGAATATTAACCGGTGAAAATCACAATTTTGAATACGAAAAATAACAACAACAACAAAAAATGGCAAAGATTTATATTTTTCTGAGCAACGCAATTTTTTGTTTTGTTTTGTTTCTTTCTTCTAATCATCATTAGAATTATTTAGTTTTTTCACTAATGATTCATATAGCCAAAAATGTAATGCAGTTGAAAGGGTTGATTTAAAAATACTCGGTATCATACCCTTATAAAAAGCGGCCAAATTTTCTGTTTGTATAGTATGTACAATACAATGAATGAAACCTTCATAATGTACAGTTTTACCAAAACTATTGCCACGTGCTGCTTCAAAGCCACGTATTTGTAAACGTTTTTTAACCAAATCTAATGGATAGACTAGAAATTTGGCTACCATACCGGATAGGGCACCACAGAAAAAACTTGATTGTATATGAATTTCATGGCCATGTTTATAACCAATATTTATGGCAATATGATCAGAATGATAATGTTGTAACCATCTTTCTTTAAATATATTATATGTAGCGAATTGAGCACCAGAAAATGGCATTATTTGCATTAATGTTGGCAGGAAACCACGATATAAACCAACACGGCCTTCATATTTTGCAATGGCCATAAATGCTTGCCGTGTATTATGATAGGTTTTCGGTTCAGATTGTGATACCATACGTGTACGTATAACATCAAATGGATGTGATAATAATGTGCCAGTAAAACCGGCCATTGAACCACAAATAAAATGAACTAATGGCTGTGATTGCATTACATGTTTATGTGAGATAATTTCTTCATGATCAATTAGCCATTTCAATGTTAACTTGGTGAGAATTTCAAATGATGAAAAATATGCCATGCCTAATCGAAAAAAAAGAATTAAATTCTTGAATAATGAATAATAACCACAAATCAAATCGCTTACCATAAATACCGGACAACATTTGTGCAGAAACATGTCCTTTCCAAAGGGCATAAACAGATTCTTCGCGTATAATACAGGAAAATGTTTGTGTTAATGAACGATATTTTGATATTGATGATGAACGTGATATTGGTTCAATTTGTAATTGAAAACGTATTTTAAGCACATCCAATGGTTGACAAATAAAACGTGTTGCACAACCGGAAAGAAAACCAGAAATCACATAATGCCAATTGGATTTTTGTTGATGATTGTTATTATTATTAAAATTTGTTGATGATAATAATCTCAATGATGATGATGATGATGATGACGATGATGATGACGATGATGATGTGGATGACGATGTTGTTGTTTTATTATCAAAATTATTATCACTAAAATTTTTATTATTATTCATATCAACCATTATTGGATGTTGTGGTTATTTAGTCAGTATGTCCCATTGATATTCAAATTCGATTATATATCATAATTGATCAATTTTCTTCTTCTTCTTGTTTCGATCACCGTAATCACAAAATTAAATTAAATTTCAACTAAAATAAAAACTTCTTTTGTGTTGTTCATCACCAGGTTTGTTGATGTTTTTTTTTCTTTGTTGTTGTTGTTGTTTTCTCTATTCGTTCTATTATCTTCGTACATTTACACACAACCACAATAAATTAATGAAATTTTCTGCACTTGATTATAATGATTTTATTATTAACGGTGGGGCTTTATGAACAAAGTGAAAGATGATGGTGATATGGGGGTTGCCGCTATTTTTAATTTTCATCTATTATTGCTGTTATTTTGCCATTAAATATGATCTGATTTGTTGTTGTCGTTGTAGTCGTTATTGTCATTCAATGTGTGTGTGTGTGTTTTTGAATGTATCTAAACAACAATGATTCGAATGGAATGGAAGAAACGAAAAAAAAAATTGATGATTATAATGAGGAATAAGAATGAAATTCAGTGAAAACTAGGGATGGGAAAAAAAGGGAAGAAGGAAAAAAAAAGAAGACATCATCCTCATCATCATCAACGATGATGATGATTGTCGTTAACCACAACAACAACTACAGCTACAAAAATTTACCATTCATTCACGATGATGATGATGATGAGGTGCTCAATTCATTCAGTTGGCCACAAAATCCATAAACAAACAAACAAACAAACAAAATGTGAAAACAACAAGTGAGTTTGATGTTTTGTTTTGTTTCGTTCTATCTGAAAAGAAATGAAAAAAAAAAAAAATTTCACTGATATATCACGAAAATCATACCAGGGGATTCGTTCGATTTTTTGAATGACACACACACAAATATAACGGTATATATAAATCTCATCAATCA